>NW_028276809.1:0-52806 GCF_052056855.1 Sturnus vulgaris
GTAGAACACGTCTCTGTCCTGGCACATTTTCGTGTGCCATACTTCCCTCCGGGTCTTCGGGCCTTGCGAAGCTCCGTGTACTGCGAGCGCTGCTACTCGCAGCTCAGAAGGACCGTGGAGCTAGCGGCGAATTCGGAGAGCTCTTCGCTGCACTGCGCCGCTCGCAAGCGGCTTCGTTCTTCGCCTTCTGCCGTCCGGCGAGAGCTGAACTCCGGCGGTCAGTTGCAGCTCTGCCCAACAGCGTGTTCTCAGTTCTGCGGGCAAGCACGCCCTCTTGCCTTGGCCCCGAGAGCAAAGTCCCGAGCGAGCACTCGACTCAGTGCAATGCACCCGGAAGGACGCTCTCGCTCGTCTTTCAAGGAGCGATTCCTAACAGCAGAAGCAGCAGAGGCACAAACTGCATGACGAGAAGGGACAACGTAGAACACGTCTCTGTCCTGGCACATTTTCGTGTGCCATACTTCCCTCCGGGTCTTCGGGCCTTGCGAAGCTCCGTGTACTGCGAGCGCTGCTACTCGCAGCTCAGAAGGACCGTGGAGCTAGCGGCGAATTCGGAGAGCTCTTCGCTGCACTGCGCCGCTCGCAAGCGGCTTCGTTCTTCGCCTTCTGCCGTCCGGCGACAGCTGAACTCCGGCGGTCAGTTGCAGCTCTGCCCAACAGCGTGTTCTCAGTTCTGCGGGCAAGCACGCCCTCTTGCCTTGGCCCCGAGAGCAAAGTCCCGAGCGAGCACTCGACTCAGTGCAATGCACCCGGAAGGACGCTCTCGCTCGTCTTTCAAGGAGCGATTCCTAACAGCACAAGCAGCAGAGGCACAAACTGCATGACGAGAAGGGACAACGTAGAACACGTCTCTGTCCTGGCACATTTTCGTGTGCCATACTTCCCTCCGGGTCTTCGGGCCTTGCGAAGCTCCGTGTACTGCGAGCGCTGCTACTCGCAGCTCAGAAGGACCGTGGAGCTAGCGGCGAATTCGGAGAGCTCTTGGCTGCACTGCGCCGCTCGCAAGCGGCTTCGTTCTTCGCCTTCTGCCGTCCGGCGACAGCTGAACTCCGGCGGTCAGTTGCAGCTCTGCCCAACAGCGTGTTCTCAGTTCTGCGGGCAAGCACGCCCTCTTGCCTTGGCCCCGAGAGCAAAGTCCCGAGCGAGCACTCGACTCAGTGCAATGCACCCGGAAGGACGCTCTCGCTCGTCTTTCAAGGAGCGATTCCTAACAGCACAAGCAGCAGAGGCACAAACTGCATGACGAGAAGGGACAACGTAGAACACGTCTCTGTCCTGGCACATTTTCGTGTGCCATACTTCCCTCCGGGTCTTCGGGCCTTGCGAAGCTCCGTGTACTGCGAGCGCTGCTACTCGCAGCTCAGAAGGACCGTGGAGCTAGCGGCGAATTCGGAGAGCTCTTCGCTGCACTGCGCCGCTCGCAAGCGGCTTCGTTCTTCGCCTTCTGCCGTCCGGCGACAGCTGAACTCCGGCGGTCAGTTGCAGCTCTGCCCAACAGCGTGTTCTCAGTTCTGCGGGCAAGCACGCCCTCTTGCCTTGGCCCCGAGAGCAAAGTCCCGAGCGAGCACTCGACTCAGTGCAATGCACCCGGAAGGACGCTCTCGCTCGTCTTTCAAGGAGCGATTCCTAACAGCACAAGCAGCAGAGGCACAAACTGCATGACGAGAAGGGACAACGTAGAACACGTCTCTGTCCTGGCACATTTTCGTGTGCCATACTTCCCTCCGGGTCTTCGGGCCTTGCGAAGCTCCGTGTACTGCGAGCGCTGCTACTCGCAGCTCAGAAGGACCGTGGAGCTAGCGGCGAATTCGGAGAGCTCTTCGCTGCACTGCGCCGCTCGCAAGCGGCTTCGTTCTTCGCCTTCTGCCGTCCGGCGACAGCTGAACTCCGGCGGTCAGTTGCAGCTCTGCCCAACAGCGTGTTCTCAGTTCTGCGGGCAAGCACGCCCTCTTGCCTTGGCCCCGAGAGCAAAGTCCCGAGCGAGCACTCGACTCAGTGCAATGCACCCGGAAGGACGCTCTCGCTCGTCTTTCAAGGAGCGATTCCTAACAGCACAAGCAGCAGAGGCACAAACTGCATGACGAGAAGGGACAACGTAGAACACGTCTCTGTCCTGGCACATTTTCGTGTGCGATACTTCCCTCCGGGTCTTCGGGCCTTGCGAAGCTCCGTGTACTGCGAGCGCTGCTACTCGCAGCTGAGAAGGACCGTGGAGCTAGCGGCGAATTCGGAGAGCTCTTCGCTGCACTGCGCCGCTCGCAAGCGGCTTCGTTCTACGCCTTCTGCCGTCCGGCGACAGCTGAACTCCGGCGGTCAGTTGCAGCTCTGCCCAACAGCGTGTTCTCAGTTCTGCGGGCAAGCACGCCCTCTTGCCTTGGCCCCGAGAGCAAAGTCCCGAGCGAGCACTCGACTCAGTGCAATGCACCCGGAAGGACGCTCTCGCTCGTCTTTCAAGGAGCGATTCCTAACAGCACAAGCAGCAGAGGCACAAACTGCATGACGAGAAGGGACAACGTAGAACACGTCTCTGTCCTGGCACATTTTCGTGTGCGATACTTCCCTCCGGGTCTTCGGGCCTTGCGAAGCTCCGTGTACTGCGAGCGCTGCTACTCGCAGCTCAGAAGGACCGTGGAGCTAGCGGCGAATTCGGAGAGCTCTTCGCTGCACTGCGCCGCTCGCAAGCGGCTTCGTTCTACGCCTTCTGCCGTCCGGCGACAGCTGAACTCCGGCGGTCAGTTGCAGCTCTGCCCAACAGCGTGTTCTCAGTTCTGCGGGCAAGCACGCCCTCTTGCCTTGGCCCCGAGAGCAAAGTCCCGAGCGAGCACTCGACTCAGTGCAATGCACCCGGAAGGACGCTCTCGCTCGTCTTTCAAGGAGCGATTCCTAACAGCAGAAGCAGCAGAGGCACAAACTGCATGACGAGAAGGGACAACGTAGAACACGTCTCTGTCCTGGCACATTTTCGTGTGCGATACTTCCCTCCGGGTCTTCGGGCCTTGCGAAGCTCCGTGTACTGCGAGCGCTGCTACTCGCAGCTCAGAAGGACCGTGGAGCTAGCGGCGAATTCGGAGAGCTCTTCGCTGCACTGCGCCGCTCGCAAGCGGCTTCGTTCTACTCCTTCTGCCGTCCGGCGAGAGCTGAACTCCGGCGGTCAGTTGCAGCTCTGCCCAACAGCGTGTTCTCAGTTCTGCGGGCAAGCACGCCCTCTTGCCTTGGCCCCGAGAGCAAAGTCCCGAGCGAGCACTCGACTCAGTGCAATGCACCCGGAAGGACGCTCTCGCTCGTCTTTCAAGGAGCGATTCCTAACAGCAGAAGCAGCAGAGGCACAAACTGCATGACGAGAAGGGACAACGTAGAACACGTCTCTGTCCTGGCACATTTTCGTGTGCGATACTTCCCTCCGGGTCTTCGGGCCTTGCGAAGCTCCGTGTACTGCGAGCGCTGCTACTCGCAGCTGAGAAGGACCGTGGAGCTAGCGGCGAATTCGGAGAGCTCTTCGCTGCACTGCGCCGCTCGCAAGCGGCTTCGTTCTTCGCCTTCTGCCGTCCGGCGACAGCTGAACTCCGGCGGTCAGTTGCAGCTCTGCCCAACAGCGTGTTCTCAGTTCTGCGGGCAAGCACGCCCTCTTGCCTTGGCCCCGAGAGCAAAGTCCCGAGCGAGCACTCGACTCAGTGCAATGCACCCGGAAGGACGCTCTCGCTCGTCTTTCAAGGAGCGATTCCTAACAGCACAAGCAGCAGAGGCACAAACTGCATGACGAGAAGGGACAACGTAGAACACGTCTCTGTCCTGGCACATTTTCGTGTGCCATACTTCCCTCCGGGTCTTCGGGCCTTGCGAAGCTCCGTGTACTGCGAGCGCTGCTACTCGCAGCTGAGAAGGACCGTGGAGCTAGCGGCGAATTCGGAGAGCTCTTCGCTGCACTGCGCCGCTCGCAAGCGGCTTCGTTCTTCGCCTTCTGCCGTCCGGCGAGAGCTGAACTCCGGCGGTCAGTTGCAGCTCTGCCCAACAGCGTGTTCTCAGTTCTGCGGGCAAGCACGCCCTCTTGCCTTGGCCCCGAGAGCAAAGTCCCGAGCGAGCACTCGACTCAGTGCAATGCACCCGGAAGGACGCTCTCGCTCGTCTTTCAAGGAGCGATTCCTAACAGCAGAAGCAGCAGAGGCACAAACTGCATGACGAGAAGGGACAACGTAGAACACGTCTCTGTCCTGGCACATTTTCGTGTGCGAAACTTCCCTCCGGGTCTTCGGGCCTTGCGAAGCTCCGTGTACTGCGAGCGCTGCTACTCGCAGCTCAGAAGGACCGTGGAGCTAGCGGCGAATTCGGAGAGCTCTTCGCTGCACTGCGCCGCTCGCAAGCGGCTTCGTTCTTCGCCTTCTGCCGTCCGGCGAGAGCTGAACTCCGGCGGTCAGTTGCAGCTCTGCCCAACAGCGTGTTCTCAGTTCTGCGGGCAAGCACGCCCTCTTGCCTTGGCCCCGAGAGCAAAGTCCCGAGCGAGCACTCGACTCAGTGCAATGCACCCGGAAGGACGCTCTCGCTCGTCTTTCAAGGAGCGATTCCTAACAGCACAAGCAGCAGAGGCACAAACTGCATGACGAGAAGGGACAACGTAGAACACGTCTCTGTCCTGGCACATTTTCGTGTGCCATACTTCCCTCCGGGTCTTCGGGCCTTGCGAAGCTCCGTGTACTGCGAGCGCTGCTACTCGCAGCTCAGAAGGACCGTGGAGCTAGCGGCGAATTCGGAGAGCTCTTGGCTGCACTGCGCCGCTCGCAAGCGGCTTCGTTCTTCGCCTTCTGCCGTCCGGCGACAGCTGAACTCCGGCGGTCAGTTGCAGCTCTGCCCAACAGCGTGTTCTCAGTTCTGCGGGCAAGCACGCCCTCTTGCCTTGGCCCCGAGAGCAAAGTCCCGAGCGAGCACTCGACTCAGTGCAATGCACCCGGAAGGACGCTCTCGCTCGTCTTTCAAGGAGCGATTCCTAACAGCACAAGCAGCAGAGGCACAAACTGCATGACGAGAAGGGACAACGTAGAACACGTCTCTGTCCTGGCACATTTTCGTGTGCCATACTTCCCTCCGGGTCTTCGGGCCTTGCGAAGCTCCGTGTACTGCGAGCGCTGCTACTCGCAGCTCAGAAGGACCGTGGAGCTAGCGGCGAATTCGGAGAGCTCTTCGCTGCACTGCGCCGCTCGCAAGCGGCTTCGTTCTTCGCCTTCTGCCGTCCGGCGAGAGCTGAACTCCGGCGGTCAGTTGCAGCTCTGCCCAACAGCGTGTTCTCAGTTCTGCGGGCAAGCACGCCCTCTTGCCTTGGCCCCGAGAGCAAAGTCCCGAGCGAGCACTCGACTCAGTGCAATGCACCCGAAGGACGCTCTCGCTCGTCTTTCAAGGAGCGATTCCTAACAGCAGAAGCAGCAGAGGCACAAACTGCATGACGAGAAGGGACAACGTAGAACACGTCTCTGTCCTGGCACATTTTCGTGTGCCATACTTCCCTCCGGGTCTTCGGGCCTTGCGAAGCTCCGTGTACTGCGAGCGCTGCTACTCGCAGCTCAGAAGGACCGTGGAGCTAGCGGCGAATTCGGAGAGCTCTTCGCTGCACTGCGCCGCTCGCAAGCGGCTTCGTTCTTCGCCTTCTGCCGTCCGGCGAGAGCTGAACTCCGGCGGTCAGTTGCAGCTCTGCCCAACAGCGTGTTCTCAGTTCTGCGGGCAAGCACGCCCTCTTGCCTTGGCCCCGAGAGCAAAGTCCCGAGCGAGCACTCGACTCAGTGCAATGCACCCGGAAGGACGCTCTCGCTCGTCTTTCAAGGAGCGATTCCTAACAGCACAAGCAGCAGAGGCACAAACTGCATGACGAGAAGGGACAACGTAGAACACGTCTCTGTCCTGGCACATTTTCGTGTGCCATACTTCCCTCCGGGTCTTCGGGCCTTGCGAAGCTCCGTGTACTGCGAGCGCTGCTACTCGCAGCTCAGAAGGACCGTGGAGCTAGCGGCGAATTCGGAGAGCTCTTCGCTGCACTGCGCCGCTCGCAAGCGGCTTCGTTCTTCGCCTTCTGCCGTCCGGCGAGAGCTGAACTCCGGCGGTCAGTTGCAGCTCTGCCCAACAGCGTGTTCTCAGTTCTGCGGGCAAGCACGCCCTCTTGCCTTGGCCCCGGGAGCAAAGTCCCGAGCGAGCACTCGACTCAGTGCAATGCACCCGGAAGGACGCTCTCGCTCGTCTTTCAAGGAGCGATTCCTAACAGCAGAAGCAGCAGAGGCACAAACTGCATGACGAGAAGGGACAACGTAGAACACGTCTCTGTCCTGGCACATTTTCGTGTGCCATACTTCCCTCCGGGTCTTCGGGCCTTGCGAAGCTCCGTGTACTGCGAGCGCTGCTACTCGCAGCTCAGAAGGACCGTGGAGCTAGCGGCGAATTCGGAGAGCTCTTGGCTGCACTGCGCCGCTCGCAAGCGGCTTCGTTCTTCGCCTTCTGCCGTCCGGCGACAGCTGAACTCCGGCGGTCAGTTGCAGCTCTGCCCAACAGCGTGTTCTCAGTTCTGCGGGCAAGCACGCCCTCTTGCCTTGGCCCCGAGAGCAAAGTCCCGAGCGAGCACTCGACTCAGTGCAATGCACCCGGAAGGACGCTCTCGCTCGTCTTTCAAGGAGCGATTCCTAACAGCAGAAGCAGCAGAGGCACAAACTGCATGACGAGAAGGGACAACGTAGAACACGTCTCTGTCCTGGCACATTTTCGTGTGCCATACTTCCCTCCGGGTCTTCGGGCCTTGCGAAGCTCCGTGTACTGCGAGCGCTGCTACTCGCAGCTGAGAAGGACCGTGGAGCTAGCGGCGAATTCGGAGAGCTCTTCGCTGCACTGCGCCGCTCGCAAGCGGCTTCGTTCTTCGCCTTCTGCCGTCCGGCGAGAGCTGAACTCCGGCGGTCAGTTGCAGCTCTGCCCAACAGCGTGTTCTCAGTTCTGCGGGCAAGCACGCCCTCTTGCCTTGGCCCCGAGAGCAAAGTCCCGAGCGAGCACTCGACTCAGTGCAATGCACCCGGAAGGACGCTCTCGCTCGTCTTTCAAGGAGCGATTCCTAACAGCAGAAGCAGCAGAGGCACAAACTGCATGACGAGAAGGGACAACGTAGAACACGTCTCTGTCCTGGCACATTTTCGTGTGCCATACTTCCCTCCGGGTCTTCGGGCCTTGCGAAGCTCCGTGTACTGCGAGCGCTGCTACTCGCAGCTCAGAAGGACCGTGGAGCTAGCGGCGAATTCGGAGAGCTCTTCGCTGCACTGCGCCGCTCGCAAGCGGCTTCGTTCTTCGCCTTCTGCCGTCCGGCGAGAGCTGAACTCCGGCGGTCAGTTGCAGCTCTGCCCAACAGCGTGTTCTCAGTTCTGCGGGCAAGCACGCCCTCTTGCCTTGGCCCCGAGAGCAAAGTCCCGAGCGAGCACTCGACTCAGTGCAATGCACCCGGAAGGACGCTCTCGCTCGTCTTTCAAGGAGCGATTCCTAACAGCACAAGCAGCAGAGGCACAAACTGCATGACGAGAAGGGACAACGTAGAACACGTCTCTGTCCTGGCACATTTTCGTGTGCGATACTTCCCTCCGGGTCTTCGGGCCTTGCGAAGCTCCGTGTACTGCGAGCGCTGCTACTCGCAGCTCAGAAGGACCGTGGAGCTAGCGGCGAATTCGGAGAGCTCTTGGCTGCACTGCGCCGCTCGCAAGCGGCTTCGTTCTTCGCCTTCTGCCGTCCGGCGACAGCTGAACTCCGGCGGTCAGTTGCAGCTCTGCCCAACAGCGTGTTCTCAGTTCTGCGGGCAAGCACGCCCTCTTGCCTTGGCCCCGAGAGCAAAGTCCCGAGCGAGCACTCGACTCAGTGCAATGCACCCGGAAGGACGCTCTCGCTCGTCTTTCAAGGAGCGATTCCTAACAGCACAAGCAGCAGAGGCACAAACTGCATGACGAGAAGGGACAACGTAGAACACGTCTCTGTCCTGGCACATTTTCGTGTGCCATACTTCCCTCCGGGTCTTCGGGCCTTGCGAAGCTCCGTGTACTGCGAGCGCTGCTACTCGCAGCTCAGAAGGACCGTGGAGCTAGCGGCGAATTCGGAGAGCTCTTGGCTGCACTGCGCCGCTCGCAAGCGGCTTCGTTCTTCGCCTTCTGCCGTCCGGCGAGAGCTGAACTCCGGCGGTCAGTTGCAGCTCTGCCCAACAGCGTGTTCTCAGTTCTGCGGGCAAGCACGCCCTCTTGCCTTGGCCCCGAGAGCAAAGTCCCGAGCGAGCACTCGACTCAGTGCAATGCACCCGGAAGGACGCTCTCGCTCGTCTTTCAAGGAGCGATTCCTAACAGCAGAAGCAGCAGAGGCACAAACTGCATGACGAGAAGGGACAACGTAGAACACGTCTCTGTCCTGGCACATTTTCGTGTGCCATACTTCCCTCCGGGTCTTCGGGCCTTGCGAAGCTCCGTGTACTGCGAGCGCTGCTACTCGCAGCTCAGAAGGACCGTGGAGCTAGCGGCGAATTCGGAGAGCTCTTGGCTGCACTGCGCCGCTCGCAAGCGGCTTCGTTCTTCGCCTTCTGCCGTCCGGCGACAGCTGAACTCCGGCGGTCAGTTGCAGCTCTGCCCAACAGCGTGTTCTCAGTTCTGCGGGCAAGCACGCCCTCTTGCCTTGGCCCCGAGAGCAAAGTCCCGAGCGAGCACTCGACTCAGTGCAATGCACCCGGAAGGACGCTCTCGCTCGTCTTTCAAGGAGCGATTCCTAACAGCACAAGCAGCAGAGGCACAAACTGCATGACGAGAAGGGACAACGTAGAACACGTCTCTGTCCTGGCACATTTTCGTGTGCCATACTTCCCTCCGGGTCTTCGGGCCTTGCGAAGCTCCGTGTACTGCGAGCGCTGCTACTCGCAGCTCAGAAGGACCGTGGAGCTAGCGGCGAATTCGGAGAGCTCTTCGCTGCACTGCGCCGCTCGCAAGCGGCTTCGTTCTTCGCCTTCTGCCGTCCGGCGACAGCTGAACTCCGGCGGTCAGTTGCAGCTCTGCCCAACAGCGTGTTCTCAGTTCTGCGGGCAAGCACGCCCTCTTGCCTTGGCCCCGAGAGCAAAGTCCCGAGCGAGCACTCGACTCAGTGCAATGCACCCGGAAGGACGCTCTCGCTCGTCTTTCAAGGAGCGATTCCTAACAGCACAAGCAGCAGAGGCACAAACTGCATGACGAGAAGGGACAACGTAGAACACGTCTCTGTCCTGGCACATTTTCGTGTGCCATACTTCCCTCCGGGTCTTCGGGCCTTGCGAAGCTCCGTGTACTGCGAGCGCTGCTACTCGCAGCTCAGAAGGACCGTGGAGCTAGCGGCGAATTCGGAGAGCTCTTCGCTGCACTGCGCCGCTCGCAAGCGGCTTCGTTCTTCGCCTTCTGCCGTCCGGCGACAGCTGAACTCCGGCGGTCAGTTGCAGCTCTGCCCAACAGCGTGTTCTCAGTTCTGCGGGCAAGCACGCCCTCTTGCCTTGGCCCCGAGAGCAAAGTCCCGAGCGAGCACTCGACTCAGTGCAATGCACCCGGAAGGACGCTCTCGCTCGTCTTTCAAGGAGCGATTCCTAACAGCACAAGCAGCAGAGGCACAAACTGCATGACGAGAAGGGACAACGTAGAACACGTCTCTGTCCTGGCACATTTTCGTGTGCCATACTTCCCTCCGGGTCTTCGGGCCTTGCGAAGCTCCGTGTACTGCGAGCGCTGCTACTCGCAGCTCAGAAGGACCGTGGAGCTAGCGGCGAATTCGGAGAGCTCTTCGCTGCACTGCGCCGCTCGCAAGCGGCTTCGTTCTTCGCCTTCTGCCGTCCGGCGACAGCTGAACTCCGGCGGTCAGTTGCAGCTCTGCCCAACAGCGTGTTCTCAGTTCTGCGGGCAAGCACGCCCTCTTGCCTTGGCCCCGAGAGCAAAGTCCCGAGCGAGCACTCGACTCAGTGCAATGCACCCGGAAGGACGCTCTCGCTCGTCTTTCAAGGAGCGATTCCTAACAGCACAAGCAGCAGAGGCACAAACTGCATGACGAGAAGGGACAACGTAGAACACGTCTCTGTCCTGGCACATTTTCGTGTGCCATACTTCCCTCCGGGTCTTCGGGCCTTGCGAAGCTCCGTGTACTGCGAGCGCTGCTACTCGCAGCTCAGAAGGACCGTGGAGCTAGCGGCGAATTCGGAGAGCTCTTCGCTGCACTGCGCCGCTCGCAAGCGGCTTCGTTCTTCGCCTTCTGCCGTCCGGCGACAGCTGAACTCCGGCGGTCAGTTGCAGCTCTGCCCAACAGCGTGTTCTCAGTTCTGCGGGCAAGCACGCCCTCTTGCCTTGGCCCCGAGAGCAAAGTCCCGAGCGAGCACTCGACTCAGTGCAATGCACCCGGAAGGACGCTCTCGCTCGTCTTTCAAGGAGCGATTCCTAACAGCACAAGCAGCAGAGGCACAAACTGCATGACGAGAAGGGACAACGTAGAACACGTCTCTGTCCTGGCACATTTTCGTGTGCCATACTTCCCTCCGGGTCTTCGGGCCTTGCGAAGCTCCGTGTACTGCGAGCGCTGCTACTCGCAGCTCAGAAGGACCGTGGAGCTAGCGGCGAATTCGGAGAGCTCTTCGCTGCACTGCGCCGCTCGCAAGCGGCTTCGTTCTTCGCCTTCTGCCGTCCGGCGACAGCTGAACTCCGGCGGTCAGTTGCAGCTCTGCCCAACAGCGTGTTCTCAGTTCTGCGGGCAAGCACGCCCTCTTGCCTTGGCCCCGAGAGCAAAGTCCCGAGCGAGCACTCGACTCAGTGCAATGCACCCGGAAGGACGCTCTCGCTCGTCTTTCAAGGAGCGATTCCTAACAGCACAAGCAGCAGAGGCACAAACTGCATGACGAGAAGGGACAACGTAGAACACGTCTCTGTCCTGGCACATTTTCGTGTGCGATACTTCCCTCCGGGTCTTCGGGCCTTGCGAAGCTCCGTGTACTGCGAGCGCTGCTACTCGCAGCTGAGAAGGACCGTGGAGCTAGCGGCGAATTCGGAGAGCTCTTCGCTGCACTGCGCCGCTCGCAAGCGGCTTCGTTCTACGCCTTCTGCCGTCCGGCGACAGCTGAACTCCGGCGGTCAGTTGCAGCTCTGCCCAACAGCGTGTTCTCAGTTCTGCGGGCAAGCACGCCCTCTTGCCTTGGCCCCGAGAGCAAAGTCCCGAGCGAGCACTCGACTCAGTGCAATGCACCCGGAAGGACGCTCTCGCTCGTCTTTCAAGGAGCGATTCCTAACAGCAGAAGCAGCAGAGGCACAAACTGCATGACGAGAAGGGACAACGTAGAACACGTCTCTGTCCTGGCACATTTTCGTGTGCGATACTTCCCTCCGGGTCTTCGGGCCTTGCGAAGCTCCGTGTACTGCGAGCGCTGCTACTCGCAGCTCAGAAGGACCGTGGAGCTAGCGGCGAATTCGGAGAGCTCTTGGCTGCACTGCGCCGCTCGCAAGCGGCTTCGTTCTTCGCCTTCTGCCGTCCGGCGACAGCTGAACTCCGGCGGTCAGTTGCAGCTCTGCCCAACAGCGTGTTCTCAGTTCTGCGGGCAAGCACGCCCTCTTGCCTTGGCCCCGAGAGCAAAGTCCCGAGCGAGCACTCGACTCAGTGCAATGCACCCGGAAGGACGCTCTCGCTCGTCTTTCAAGGAGCGATTCCTAACAGCAGAAGCAGCAGAGGCACAAACTGCATGACGAGAAGGGACAACGTAGAACACGTCTCTGTCCTGGCACATTTTCGTGTGCGATACTTCCCTCCGGGTCTTCGGGCCTTGCGAAGCTCCGTGTACTGCGAGCGCTGCTACTCGCAGCTGAGAAGGACCGTGGAGCTAGCGGCGAATTCGGAGAGCTCTTCGCTGCACTGCGCCGCTCGCAAGCGGCTTCGTTCTTCGCCTTCTGCCGTCCGGCGAGAGCTGAACTCCGGCGGTCAGTTGCAGCTCTGCCCAACAGCGTGTTCTCAGTTCTGCGGGCAAGCACGCCCTCTTGCCTTGGCCCCGAGAGCAAAGTCCCGAGCGAGCACTCGACTCAGTGCAATGCACCCGGAAGGACGCTCTCGCTCGTCTTTCAAGGAGCGATTCCTAACAGCAGAAGCAGCAGAGGCACAAACTGCATGACGAGAAGGGACAACGTAGAACACGTCTCTGTCCTGGCACATTTTCGTGTGCGATACTTCCCTCCGGGTCTTCGGGCCTTGCGAAGCTCCGTGTACTGCGAGCGCTGCTACTCGCAGCTCAGAAGGACCGTGGAGCTAGCGGCGAATTCGGAGAGCTCTTCGCTGCACTGCGCCGCTCGCAAGCGGCTTCGTTCTACGCCTTCTGCCGTCCGGCGACAGCTGAACTCCGGCGGTCAGTTGCAGCTCTGCCCAACAGCGTGTTCTCAGTTCTGCGGGCAAGCACGCCCTCTTGCCTTGGCCCCGAGAGCAAAGTCCCGAGCGAGCACTCGACTCAGTGCAATGCACCCGGAAGGACGCTCTCGCTCGTCTTTCAAGGAGCGATTCCTAACAGCAGAAGCAGCAGAGGCACAAACTGCATGACGAGAAGGGACAACGTAGAACACGTCTCTGTCCTGGCACATTGTCGTGTGCGATACTTCCCTCCGGGTCTTCGGGCCTTGCGAAGCTCCGTGTACTGCGAGCGCTGCTACTCGCAGCTGAGAAGGACCGTGGAGCTAGCGGCGAATTCGGAGAGCTCTTCGCTGCACTGCGCCGCTCGCAAGCGGCTTCGTTCTTCGCCTTCTGCCGTCCGGCGACAGCTGAACTCCGGCGGTCAGTTGCAGCTCTGCCCAACAGCGTGTTCTCAGTTCTGCGGGCAAGCACGCCCTCTTGCCTTGGCCCCGAGAGCAAAGTCCCGAGCGAGCACTCGACTCAGTGCAATGCACCCGGAAGGACGCTCTCGCTCGTCTTTCAAGGAGCGATTCCTAACAGCACAAGCAGCAGAGGCACAAACTGCATGACGAGAAGGGACAACGTAGAACACGTCTCTGTCCTGGCACATTTTCGTGTGCCATACTTCCCTCCGGGTCTTCGGGCCTTGCGAAGCTCCGTGTACTGCGAGCGCTGCTACTCGCAGCTCAGAAGGACCGTGGAGCTAGCGGCGAATTCGGAGAGCTCTTCGCTGCACTGCGCCGCTCGCAAGCGGCTTCGTTCTTCGCCTTCTGCCGTCCGGCGAGAGCTGAACTCCGGCGGTCAGTTGCAGCTCTGCCCAACAGCGTGTTCTCAGTTCTGCGGGCAAGCACGCCCTCTTGCCTTGGCCCCGAGAGCAAAGTCCCGAGCGAGCACTCGACTCAGTGCAATGCACCCGGAAGGACGCTCTCGCTCGTCTTTCAAGGAGCGATTCCTAACAGCACAAGCAGCAGAGGCACAAACTGCATGACGAGAAGGGACAACGTAGAACACGTCTCTGTCCTGGCACATTTTCGTGTGCCATACTTCCCTCCGGGTCTTCGGGCCTTGCGAAGCTCCGTGTACTGCGAGCGCTGCTACTCGCAGCTCAGAAGGACCGTGGAGCTAGCGGCGAATTCGGAGAGCTCTTCGCTGCACTGCGCCGCTCGCAAGCGGCTTCGTTCTTCGCCTTCTGCCGTCCGGCGAGAGCTGAACTCCGGCGGTCAGTTGCAGCTCTGCCCAACAGCGTGTTCTCAGTTCTGCGGGCAAGCACGCCCTCTTGCCTTGGCCCCGAGAGCAAAGTCCCGAGCGAGCACTCGACTCAGTGCAATGCACCCGGAAGGACGCTCTCGCTCGTCTTTCAAGGAGCGATTCCTAACAGCACAAGCAGCAGAGGCACAAACTGCATGACGAGAAGGGACAACGTAGAACACGTCTCTGTCCTGGCACATTTTCGTGTGCCATACTTCCCTCCGGGTCTTCGGGCCTTGCGAAGCTCCGTGTACTGCGAGCGCTGCTACTCGCAGCTCAGAAGGACCGTGGAGCTAGCGGCGAATTCGGAGAGCTCTTCGCTGCACTGCGCCGCTCGCAAGCGGCTTCGTTCTTCGCCTTCTGCCGTCCGGCGACAGCTGAACTCCGGCGGTCAGTTGCAGCTCTGCCCAACAGCGTGTTCTCAGTTCTGCGGGCAAGCACGCCCTCTTGCCTTGGCCCCGGGAGCAAAGTCCCGAGCGAGCACTCGACTCAGTGCAATGCACCCGGAAGGACGCTCTCGCTCGTCTTTCAAGGAGCGATTCCTAACAGCAGAAGCAGCAGAGGCACAAACTGCATGACGAGAAGGGACAACGTAGAACACGTCTCTGTCCTGGCACATTTTCGTGTGCGATACTTCCCTCCGGGTCTTCGGGCCTTGCGAAGCTCCGTGTACTGCGAGCGCTGCTACTCGCAGCTCAGAAGGACCGTGGAGCTAGCGGCGAATTCGGAGAGCTCTTCGCTGCACTGCGCCGCTCGCAAGCGGCTTCGTTCTTCGCCTTCTGCCGTCCGGCGAGAGCTGAACTCCGGCGGTCAGTTGCAGCTCTGCCCAACAGCGTGTTCTCAGTTCTGCGGGCAAGCACGCCCTCTTGCCTTGGCCCCGAGAGCAAAGTCCCGAGCGAGCACTCGACTCAGTGCAATGCACCCGGAAGGACGCTCTCGCTCGTCTTTCAAGGAGCGATTCCTAACAGCACAAGCAGCAGAGGCACAAACTGCATGACGAGAAGGGACAACGTAGAACACGTCTCTGTCCTGGCACATTTTCGTGTGCCATACTTCCCTCCGGGTCTTCGGGCCTTGCGAAGCTCCGTGTACTGCGAGCGCTGCTACTCGCAGCTCAGAAGGACCGTGGAGCTAGCGGCGAATTCGGAGAGCTCTTCGCTGCACTGCGCCGCTCGCAAGCGGCTTCGTTCTTCGCCTTCTGCCGTCCGGCGAGAGCTGAACTCCGGCGGTCAGTTGCAGCTCTGCCCAACAGCGTGTTCTCAGTTCTGCGGGCAAGCACGCCCTCTTGCCTTGGCCCCGAGAGCAAAGTCCCGAGCGAGCACTCGACTCAGTGCAATGCACCCGGAAGGACGCTCTCGCTCGTCTTTCAAGGAGCGATTCCTAACAGCAGAAGCAGCAGAGGCACAAACTGCATGACGAGAAGGGACAACGTAGAACACGTCTCTGTCCTGGCACATTTTCGTGTGCCATACTTCCCTCCGGGTCTTCGGGCCTTGCGAAGCTCCGTGTACTGCGAGCGCTGCTACTCGCAGCTGAGAAGGACCGTGGAGCTAGCGGCGAATTCGGAGAGCTCTTCGCTGCACTGCGCCGCTCGCAAGCGGCTTCGTTCTTCGCCTTCTGCCGTCCGGCGAGAGCTGAACTCCGGCGGTCAGTTGCAGCTCTGCCCAACAGCGTGTTCTCAGTTCTGCGGGCAAGCACGCCCTCTTGCCTTGGCCCCGGGAGCAAAGTCCCGAGCGAGCACTCGACTCAGTGCAATGCACCCGGAAGGACGCTCTCGCTCGTCTTTCAAGGAGCGATTCCTAACAGCACAAGCAGCAGAGGCACAAACTGCATGACGAGAAGGGACAACGTAGAACACGTCTCTGTCCTGGCACATTTTCGTGTGCCATACTTCCCTCCGGGTCTTCGGGCCTTGCGAAGCTCCGTGTACTGCGAGCGCTGCTACTCGCAGCTCAGAAGGACCGTGGAGCTAGCGGCGAATTCGGAGAGCTCTTCGCTGCACTGCGCCGCTCGCAAGCGGCTTCGTTCTTCGCCTTCTGCCGTCCGGCGAGAGCTGAACTCCGGCGGTCAGTTGCAGCTCTGCCCAACAGCGTGTTCTCAGTTCTGCGGGCAAGCACGCCCTCTTGCCTTGGCCCCGGGAGCAAAGTCCCGAGCGAGCACTCGACTCAGTGCAATGCACCCGGAAGGACGCTCTCGCTCGTCTTTCAAGGAGCGATTCCTAACAGCACAAGCAGCAGAGGCACAAACTGCATGACGAGAAGGGACAACGTAGAACACGTCTCTGTCCTGGCACATTTTCGTGTGCGATACTTCCCTCCGGGTCTTCGGGCCTTGCGAAGCTCCGTGTACTGCGAGCGCTGCTACTCGCAGCTGAGAAGGACCGTGGAGCTAGCGGCGAATTCGGAGAGCTCTTCGCTGCACTGCGCCGCTCGCAAGCGGCTTCGTTCTTCGCCTTCTGCCGTCCGGCGACAGCTGAACTCCGGCGGTCAGTTGCAGCTCTGCCCAACAGCGTGTTCTCAGTTCTGCGGGCAAGCACGCCCTCTTGCCTTGGCCCCGAGAGCAAAGTCCCGAGCGAGCACTCGACTCAGTGCAATGCACCCGGAAGGACGCTCTCGCTCGTCTTTCAAGGAGCGATTCCTAACAGCACAAGCAGCAGAGGCACAAACTGCATGACGAGAAGGGACAACGTAGAACACGTCTCTGTCCTGGCACATTTTCGTGTGCGAAACTTCCCTCCGGGTCTTCGGGCCTTGCGAAGCTCCGTGTACTGCGAGCGCTGCTACTCGCAGCTCAGAAGGACCGTGGAGCTAGCGGCGAATTCGGAGAGCTCTTCGCTGCACTGCGCCGCTCGCAAGCGGCTTCGTTCTTCGCCTTCTGCCGTCCGGCGAGAGCTGAACTCCGGCGGTCAGTTGCAGCTCTGCCCAACAGCGTGTTCTCAGTTCTGCGGGCAAGCACGCCCTCTTGCCTTGGCCCCGAGAGCAAAGTCCCGAGCGAGCACTCGACTCAGTGCAATGCACCCGGAAGGACGCTCTCGCTCGTCTTTCAAGGAGCGATTCCTAACAGCAGAAGCAGCAGAGGCACAAACTGCATGACGAGAAGGGACAACGTAGAACACGTCTCTGTCCTGGCACATTTTCGTGTGCCATACTTCCCTCCGGGTCTTCGGGCCTTGCGAAGCTCCGTGTACTGCGAGCGCTGCTACTCGCAGCTCAGAAGGACCGTGGAGCTAGCGGCGAATTCGGAGAGCTCTTCGCTGCACTGCGCCGCTCGCAAGCGGCTTCGTTCTTCGCCTTCTGCCGTCCGGCGAGAGCTGAACTCCGGCGGTCAGTTGCAGCTCTGCCCAACAGCGTGTTCTCAGTTCTGCGGGCAAGCACGCCCTCTTGCCTTGGCCCCGAGAGCAAAGTCCCGAGCGAGCACTCGACTCAGTGCAATGCACCCGGAAGGACGCTCTCGCTCGTCTTTCAAGGAGCGATTCCTAACAGCACAAGCAGCAGAGGCACAAACTGCATGACGAGAAGGGACAACGTAGAACACGTCTCTGTCCTGGCACATTTTCGTGTGCCATACTTCCCTCCGGGTCTTCGGGCCTTGCGAAGCTCCGTGTACTGCGAGCGCTGCTACTCGCAGCTCAGAAGGACCGTGGAGCTAGCGGCGAATTCGGAGAGCTCTTGGCTGCACTGCGCCGCTCGCAAGCGGCTTCGTTCTTCGCCTTCTGCCGTCCGGCGAGAGCTGAACTCCGGCGGTCAGTTGCAGCTCTGCCCAACAGCGTGTTCTCAGTTCTGCGGGCAAGCACGCCCTCTTGCCTTGGCCCCGGGAGCAAAGTCCCGAGCGAGCACTCGACTCAGTGCAATGCACCCGGAAGGACGCTCTCGCTCGTCTTTCAAGGAGCGATTCCTAACAGCAGAAGCAGCAGAGGCACAAACTGCATGACGAGAAGGGACAACGTAGAACACGTCTCTGTCCTGGCACATTTTCGTGTGCCATACTTCCCTCCGGGTCTTCGGGCCTTGCGAAGCTCCGTGTACTGCGAGCGCTGCTACTCGCAGCTCAGAAGGACCGTGGAGCTAGCGGCGAATTCGGAGAGCTCTTGGCTGCACTGCGCCGCTCGCAAGCGGCTTCGTTCTTCGCCTTCTGCCGTCCGGCGACAGCTGAACTCCGGCGGTCAGTTGCAGCTCTGCCCAACAGCGTGTTCTCAGTTCTGCGGGCAAGCACGCCCTCTTGCCTTGGCCCCGAGAGCAAAGTCCCGAGCGAGCACTCGACTCAGTGCAATGCACCCGGAAGGACGCTCTCGCTCGTCTTTCAAGGAGCGATTCCTAACAGCAGAAGCAGCAGAGGCACAAACTGCATGACGAGAAGGGACAACGTAGAACACGTCTCTGTCCTGGCACATTTTCGTGTGCCATACTTCCCTCCGGGTCTTCGGGCCTTGCGAAGCTCCGTGTACTGCGAGCGCTGCTACTCGCAGCTGAGAAGGACCGTGGAGCTAGCGGCGAATTCGGAGAGCTCTTCGCTGCACTGCGCCGCTCGCAAGCGGCTTCGTTCTTCGCCTTCTGCCGTCCGGCGAGAGCTGAACTCCGGCGGTCAGTTGCAGCTCTGCCCAACAGCGTGTTCTCAGTTCTGCGGGCAAGCACGCCCTCTTGCCTTGGCCCCGAGAGCAAAGTCCCGAGCGAGCACTCGACTCAGTGCAATGCACCCGGAAGGACGCTCTCGCTCGTCTTTCAAGGAGCGATTCCTAACAGCACAAGCAGCAGAGGCACAAACTGCATGACGAGAAGGGACAACGTAGAACACGTCTCTGTCCTGGCACATTTTCGTGTGCCATACTTCCCTCCGGGTCTTCGGGCCTTGCGAAGCTCCGTGTACTGCGAGCGCTGCTACTCGCAGCTCAGAAGGACCGTGGAGCTAGCGGCGAATTCGGAGAGCTCTTCGCTGCACTGCGCCGCTCGCAAGCGGCTTCGTTCTTCGCCTTCTGCCGTCCGGCGAGAGCTGAACTCCGGCGGTCAGTTGCAGCTCTGCCCAACAGCGTGTTCTCAGTTCTGCGGGCAAGCACGCCCTCTTGCCTTGGCCCCGGGAGCAAAGTCCCGAGCGAGCACTCGACTCAGTGCAATGCACCCGGAAGGACGCTCTCGCTCGTCTTTCAAGGAGCGATTCCTAACAGCACAAGCAGCAGAGGCACAAACTGCATGACGAGAAGGGACAACGTAGAACACGTCTCTGTCCTGGCACATTTTCGTGTGCGATACTTCCCTCCGGGTCTTCGGGCCTTGCGAAGCTCCGTGTACTGCGAGCGCTGCTACTCGCAGCTCAGAAGGACCGTGGAGCTAGCGGCGAATTCGGAGAGCTCTTGGCTGCACTGCGCCGCTCGCAAGTGGCTTCGTTCTTCGCCTTCTGCCGTCCGGCGAGAGCTGAACTCCGGCGGTCAGTTGCAGCTCTGCCCAACAGCGTGTTCTCAGTTCTGCGGGCAAGCACGCCCTCTTGCCTTGGCCCCGAGAGCAAAGTCCCGAGCGAGCACTCGACTCAGTGCAATGCACCCGGAAGGACGCTCTCGCTCGTCTTTCAAGGAGCGATTCCTAACAGCACAAGCAGCAGAGGCACAAACTGCATGACGAGAAGGGACAACGTAGAACACGTCTCTGTCCTGGCACATTTTCGTGTGCCATACTTCCCTCCGGGTCTTCGGGCCTTGCGAAGCTCCGTGTACTGCGAGCGCTGCTACTCGCAGCTCAGAAGGACCGTGGAGCTAGCGGCGAATTCGGAGAGCTCTTGGCTGCACTGCGCCGCTCGCAAGCGGCTTCGTTCTTCGCCTTCTGCCGTCCGGCGAGAGCTGAACTCCGGCGGTCAGTTGCAGCTCTGCCCAACAGCGTGTTCTCAGTTCTGCGGGCAAGCACGCCCTCTTGCCTTGGCCCCGAGAGCAAAGTCCCGAGCGAGCACTCGACTCAGTGCAATGCACCCGGAAGGACGCTCTCGCTCGTCTTTCAAGGAGCGATTCCTAACAGCACAAGCAGCAGAGGCACAAACTGCATGACGAGAAGGGACAACGTAGAACACGTCTCTGTCCTGGCACATTTTCGTGTGCCATACTTCCCTCCGGGTCTTCGGGCCTTGCGAAGCTCCGTGTACTGCGAGCGCTGCTACTCGCAGCTGAGAAGGACCGTGGAGCTAGCGGCGAATTCGGAGAGCTCTTCGCTGCACTGCGCCGCTCGCAAGCGGCTTCGTTCTTCGCCTTCTGCCGTCCGGCGAGAGCTGAACTCCGGCGGTCAGTTGCAGCTCTGCCCAACAGCGTGTTCTCAGTTCTGCGGGCAAGCACGCCCTCTTGCCTTGGCCCCGAGAGCAAAGTCCCGAGCGAGCACTCGACTCAGTGCAATGCACCCGGAAGGACGCTCTCGCTCGTCTTTCAAGGAGCGATTCCTAACAGCACAAGCAGCAGAGGCACAAACTGCATGACGAGAAGGGACAACGTAGAACACGTCTCTGTCCTGGCACATTTTCGTGTGCCATACTTCCCTCCGGGTCTTCGGGCCTTGCGAAGCTCCGTGTACTGCGAGCGCTGCTACTCGCAGCTCAGAAGGACCGTGGAGCTAGCGGCGAATTCGGAGAGCTCTTGGCTGCACTGCGCCGCTCGCAAGCGGCTTCGTTCTTCGCCTTCTGCCGTCCGGCGAGAGCTGAACTCCGGCGGTCAGTTGCAGCTCTGCCCAACAGCGTGTTCTCAGTTCTGCGGGCAAGCACGCCCTCTTGCCTTGGCCCCGAGAGCAAAGTCCCGAGCGAGCACTCGACTCAGTGCAATGCACCCGGAAGGACGCTCTCGCTCGTCTTTCAAGGAGCGATTCCTAACAGCAGAAGCAGCAGAGGCACAAACTGCATGACGAGAAGGGACAACGTAGAACACGTCTCTGTCCTGGCACATTTTCGTGTGCCATACTTCCCTCCGGGTCTTCGGGCCTTGCGAAGCTCCGTGTACTGCGAGCGCTGCTACTCGCAGCTCAGAAGGACCGTGGAGCTAGCGGCGAATTCGGAGAGCTCTTCGCTGCACTGCGCCGCTCGCAAGCGGCTTCGTTCTTCGCCTTCTGCCGTCCGGCGACAGCTGAACTCCGGCGGTCAGTTGCAGCTCTGCCCAACAGCGTGTTCTCAGTTCTGCGGGCAAGCACGCCCTCTTGCCTTGGCCCCGAGAGCAAAGTCCCGAGCGAGCACTCGACTCAGTGCAATGCACCCGGAAGGACGCTCTCGCTCGTCTTTCAAGGAGCGATTCCTAACAGCAGAAGCAGCAGAGGCACAAACTGCATGACGAGAAGGGACAACGTAGAACACGTCTCTGTCCTGGCACATTTTCGTGTGCCATACTTCCCTCCGGGTCTTCGGGCCTTGCGAAGCTCCGTGTACTGCGAGCGCTGCTACTCGCAGCTCAGAAGGACCGTGGAGCTAGCGGCGAATTCGGAGAGCTCTTCGCTGCACTGCGCCGCTCGCAAGCGGCTTCGTTCTTCGCCTTCTGCCGTCCGGCGAGAGCTGAACTCCGGCGGTCAGTTGCAGCTCTGCCCAACAGCGTGTTCTCAGTTCTGCGGGCAAGCACGCCCTCTTGCCTTGGCCCCGAGAGCAAAGTCCCGAGCGAGCACTCGACTCAGTGCAATGCACCCGGAAGGACGCTCTCGCTCGTCTTTCAAGGAGCGATTCCTAACAGCAGAAGCAGCAGAGGCACAAACTGCATGACGAGAAGGGACAACGTAGAACACGTCTCTGTCCTGGCACATTTTCGTGTGCCATACTTCCCTCCGGGTCTTCGGGCCTTGCGAAGCTCCGTGTACTGCGAGCGCTGCTACTCGCAGCTCAGAAGGACCGTGGAGCTAGCGGCGAATTCGGAGAGCTCTTCGCTGCACTGCGCCGCTCGCAAGCGGCTTCGTTCTTCGCCTTCTGCCGTCCGGCGACAGCTGAACTCCGGCGGTCAGTTGCAGCTCTGCCCAACAGCGTGTTCTCAGTTCTGCGGGCAAGCACGCCCTCTTGCCTTGGCCCCGAGAGCAAAGTCCCGAGCGAGCACTCGACTCAGTGCAATGCACCCGGAAGGACGCTCTCGCTCGTCTTTCAAGGAGCGATTCCTAACAGCACAAGCAGCAGAGGCACAAACTGCATGACGAGAAGGGACAACGTAGAACACGTCTCTGTCCTGGCACATTTTCGTGTGCCATACTTCCCTCCGGGTCTTCGGGCCTTGCGAAGCTCCGTGTACTGCGAGCGCTGCTACTCGCAGCTCAGAAGGACCGTGGAGCTAGCGGCGAATTCGGAGAGCTCTTGGCTGCACTGCGCCGCTCGCAAGCGGCTTCGTTCTTCGCCTTCTGCCGTCCGGCGACAGCTGAACTCCGGCGGTCAGTTGCAGCTCTGCCCAACAGCGTGTTCTCAGTTCTGCGGGCAAGCACGCCCTCTTGCCTTGGCCCCGAGAGCAAAGTCCCGAGCGAGCACTCGACTCAGTGCAATGCACCCGGAAGGACGCTCTCGCTCGTCTTTCAAGGAGCGATTCCTAACAGCACAAGCAGCAGAGGCACAAACTGCATGACGAGAAGGGACAACGTAGAACACGTCTCTGTCCTGGCACATTTTCGTGTGCCATACTTCCCTCCGGGTCTTCGGGCCTTGCGAAGCTCCGTGTACTGCGAGCGCTGCTACTCGCAGCTCAGAAGGACCGTGGAGCTAGCGGCGAATTCGGAGAGCTCTTCGCTGCACTGCGCCGCTCGCAAGCGGCTTCGTTCTTCGCCTTCTGCCGTCCGGCGACAGCTGAACTCCGGCGGTCAGTTGCAGCTCTGCCCAACAGCGTGTTCTCAGTTCTGCGGGCAAGCACGCCCTCTTGCCTTGGCCCCGAGAGCAAAGTCCCGAGCGAGCACTCGACTCAGTGCAATGCACCCGGAAGGACGCTCTCGCTCGTCTTTCAAGGAGCGATTCCTAACAGCACAAGCAGCAGAGGCACAAACTGCATGACGAGAAGGGACAACGTAGAACACGTCTCTGTCCTGGCACATTTTCGTGTGCCATACTTCCCTCCGGGTCTTCGGGCCTTGCGAAGCTCCGTGTACTGCGAGCGCTGCTACTCGCAGCTCAGAAGGACCGTGGAGCTAGCGGCGAATTCGGAGAGCTCTTCGCTGCACTGCGCCGCTCGCAAGCGGCTTCGTTCTTCGCCTTCTGCCGTCCGGCGACAGCTGAACTCCGGCGGTCAGTTGCAGCTCTGCCCAACAGCGTGTTCTCAGTTCTGCGGGCAAGCACGCCCTCTTGCCTTGGCCCCGAGAGCAAAGTCCCGAGCGAGCACTCGACTCAGTGCAATGCACCCGGAAGGACGCTCTCGCTCGTCTTTCAAGGAGCGATTCCTAACAGCACAAGCAGCAGAGGCACAAACTGCATGACGAGAAGGGACAACGTAGAACACGTCTCTGTCCTGGCACATTTTCGTGTGCGATACTTCCCTCCGGGTCTTCGGGCCTTGCGAAGCTCCGTGTACTGCGAGCGCTGCTACTCGCAGCTGAGAAGGACCGTGGAGCTAGCGGCGAATTCGGAGAGCTCTTCGCTGCACTGCGCCGCTCGCAAGCGGCTTCGTTCTACGCCTTCTGCCGTCCGGCGACAGCTGAACTCCGGCGGTCAGTTGCAGCTCTGCCCAACAGCGTGTTCTCAGTTCTGCGGGCAAGCACGCCCTCTTGCCTTGGCCCCGAGAGCAAAGTCCCGAGCGAGCACTCGACTCAGTGCAATGCACCCGGAAGGACGCTCTCGCTCGTCTTTCAAGGAGCGATTCCTAACAGCACAAGCAGCAGAGGCACAAACTGCATGACGAGAAGGGACAACGTAGAACACGTCTCTGTCCTGGCACATTTTCGTGTGCGATACTTCCCTCCGGGTCTTCGGGCCTTGCGAAGCTCCGTGTACTGCGAGCGCTGCTACTCGCAGCTCAGAAGGACCGTGGAGCTAGCGGCGAATTCGGAGAGCTCTTCGCTGCACTGCGCCGCTCGCAAGCGGCTTCGTTCTACGCCTTCTGCCGTCCGGCGACAGCTGAACTCCGGCGGTCAGTTGCAGCTCTGCCCAACAGCGTGTTCTCAGTTCTGCGGGCAAGCACGCCCTCTTGCCTTGGCCCCGAGAGCAAAGTCCCGAGCGAGCACTCGACTCAGTGCAATGCACCCGGAAGGACGCTCTCGCTCGTCTTTCAAGGAGCGATTCCTAACAGCAGAAGCAGCAGAGGCACAAACTGCATGACGAGAAGGGACAACGTAGAACACGTCTCTGTCCTGGCACATTTTCGTGTGCGATACTTCCCTCCGGGTCTTCGGGCCTTGCGAAGCTCCGTGTACTGCGAGCGCTGCTACTCGCAGCTCAGAAGGACCGTGGAGCTAGCGGCGAATTCGGAGAGCTCTTCGCTGCACTGCGCCGCTCGCAAGCGGCTTCGTTCTACTCCTTCTGCCGTCCGGCGAGAGCTGAACTCCGGCGGTCAGTTGCAGCTCTGCCCAACAGCGTGTTCTCAGTTCTGCGGGCAAGCACGCCCTCTTGCCTTGGCCCCGAGAGCAAAGTCCCGAGCGAGCACTCGACTCAGTGCAATGCACCCGGAAGGACGCTCTCGCTCGTCTTTCAAGGAGCGATTCCTAACAGCAGAAGCAGCAGAGGCACAAACTGCATGACGAGAAGGGACAACGTAGAACACGTCTCTGTCCTGGCACATTTTCGTGTGCGATACTTCCCTCCGGGTCTTCGGGCCTTGCGAAGCTCCGTGTACTGCGAGCGCTGCTACTCGCAGCTGAGAAGGACCGTGGAGCTAGCGGCGAATTCGGAGAGCTCTTCGCTGCACTGCGCCGCTCGCAAGCGGCTTCGTTCTTCGCCTTCTGCCGTCCGGCGACAGCTGAACTCCGGCGGTCAGTTGCAGCTCTGCCCAACAGCGTGTTCTCAGTTCTGCGGGCAAGCACGCCCTCTTGCCTTGGCCCCGAGAGCAAAGTCCCGAGCGAGCACTCGACTCAGTGCAATGCACCCGGAAGGACGCTCTCGCTCGTCTTTCAAGGAGCGATTCCTAACAGCACAAGCAGCAGAGGCACAAACTGCATGACGAGAAGGGACAACGTAGAACACGTCTCTGTCCTGGCACATTTTCGTGTGCCATACTTCCCTCCGGGTCTTCGGGCCTTGCGAAGCTCCGTGTACTGCGAGCGCTGCTACTCGCAGCTGAGAAGGACCGTGGAGCTAGCGGCGAATTCGGAGAGCTCTTCGCTGCACTGCGCCGCTCGCAAGCGGCTTCGTTCTTCGCCTTCTGCCGTCCGGCGAGAGCTGAACTCCGGCGGTCAGTTGCAGCTCTGCCCAACAGCGTGTTCTCAGTTCTGCGGGCAAGCACGCCCTCTTGCCTTGGCCCCGAGAGCAAAGTCCCGAGCGAGCACTCGACTCAGTGCAATGCACCCGGAAGGACGCTCTCGCTCGTCTTTCAAGGAGCGATTCCTAACAGCAGAAGCAGCAGAGGCACAAACTGCATGACGAGAAGGGACAACGTAGAACACGTCTCTGTCCTGGCACATTTTCGTGTGCGAAACTTCCCTCCGGGTCTTCGGGCCTTGCGAAGCTCCGTGTACTGCGAGCGCTGCTACTCGCAGCTCAGAAGGACCGTGGAGCTAGCGGCGAATTCGGAGAGCTCTTCGCTGCACTGCGCCGCTCGCAAGCGGCTTCGTTCTTCGCCTTCTGCCGTCCGGCGAGAGCTGAACTCCGGCGGTCAGTTGCAGCTCTGCCCAACAGCGTGTTCTCAGTTCTGCGGGCAAGCACGCCCTCTTGCCTTGGCCCCGAGAGCAAAGTCCCGAGCGAGCACTCGACTCAGTGCAATGCACCCGGAAGGACGCTCTCGCTCGTCTTTCAAGGAGCGATTCCTAACAGCACAAGCAGCAGAGGCACAAACTGCATGACGAGAAGGGACAACGTAGAACACGTCTCTGTCCTGGCACATTTTCGTGTGCCATACTTCCCTCCGGGTCTTCGGGCCTTGCGAAGCTCCGTGTACTGCGAGCGCTGCTACTCGCAGCTCAGAAGGACCGTGGAGCTAGCGGCGAATTCGGAGAGCTCTTCGCTGCACTGCGCCGCTCGCAAGCGGCTTCGTTCTTCGCCTTCTGCCGTCCGGCGACAGCTGAACTCCGGCGGTCAGTTGCAGCTCTGCCCAACAGCGTGTTCTCAGTTCTGCGGGCAAGCACGCCCTCTTGCCTTGGCCCCGGGAGCAAAGTCCCGAGCGAGCACTCGACTCAGTGCAATGCACCCGGAAGGACGCTCTCGCTCGTCTTTCAAGGAGCGATTCCTAACAGCAGAAGCAGCAGAGGCACAAACTGCATGACGAGAAGGGACAACGTAGAACACGTCTCTGTCCTGGCACATTTTCGTGTGCGATACTTCCCTCCGGGTCTTCGGGCCTTGCGAAGCTCCGTGTACTGCGAGCGCTGCTACTCGCAGCTCAGAAGGACCGTGGAGCTAGCGGCGAATTCGGAGAGCTCTTCGCTGCACTGCGCCGCTCGCAAGCGGCTTCGTTCTTCGCCTTCTGCCGTCCGGCGAGAGCTGAACTCCGGCGGTCAGTTGCAGCTCTGCCCAACAGCGTGTTCTCAGTTCTGCGGGCAAGCACGCCCTCTTGCCTTGGCCCCGAGAGCAAAGTCCCGAGCGAGCACTCGACTCAGTGCAATGCACCCGGAAGGACGCTCTCGCTCGTCTTTCAAGGAGCGATTCCTAACAGCACAAGCAGCAGAGGCACAAACTGCATGACGAGAAGGGACAACGTAGAACACGTCTCTGTCCTGGCACATTTTCGTGTGCCATACTTCCCTCCGGGTCTTCGGGCCTTGCGAAGCTCCGTGTACTGCGAGCGCTGCTACTCGCAGCTCAGAAGGACCGTGGAGCTAGCGGCGAATTCGGAGAGCTCTTCGCTGCACTGCGCCGCTCGCAAGCGGCTTCGTTCTTCGCCTTCTGCCGTCCGGCGAGAGCTGAACTCCGGCGGTCAGTTGCAGCTCTGCCCAACAGCGTGTTCTCAGTTCTGCGGGCAAGCACGCCCTCTTGCCTTGGCCCCGAGAGCAAAGTCCCGAGCGAGCACTCGACTCAGTGCAATGCACCCGGAAGGACGCTCTCGCTCGTCTTTCAAGGAGCGATTCCTAACAGCAGAAGCAGCAGAGGCACAAACTGCATGACGAGAAGGGACAACGTAGAACACGTCTCTGTCCTGGCACATTTTCGTGTGCCATACTTCCCTCCGGGTCTTCGGGCCTTGCGAAGCTCCGTGTACTGCGAGCGCTGCTACTCGCAGCTGAGAAGGACCGTGGAGCTAGCGGCGAATTCGGAGAGCTCTTCGCTGCACTGCGCCGCTCGCAAGCGGCTTCGTTCTTCGCCTTCTGCCGTCCGGCGAGAGCTGAACTCCGGCGGTCAGTTGCAGCTCTGCCCAACAGCGTGTTCTCAGTTCTGCGGGCAAGCACGCCCTCTTGCCTTGGCCCCGGGAGCAAAGTCCCGAGCGAGCACTCGACTCAGTGCAATGCACCCGGAAGGACGCTCTCGCTCGTCTTTCAAGGAGCGATTCCTAACAGCACAAGCAGCAGAGGCACAAACTGCATGACGAGAAGGGACAACGTAGAACACGTCTCTGTCCTGGCACATTTTCGTGTGCCATACTTCCCTCCGGGTCTTCGGGCCTTGCGAAGCTCCGTGTACTGCGAGCGCTGCTACTCGCAGCTCAGAAGGACCGTGGAGCTAGCGGCGAATTCGGAGAGCTCTTCGCTGCACTGCGCCGCTCGCAAGCGGCTTCGTTCTTCGCCTTCTGCCGTCCGGCGAGAGCTGAACTCCGGCGGTCAGTTGCAGCTCTGCCCAACAGCGTGTTCTCAGTTCTGCGGGCAAGCACGCCCTCTTGCCTTGGCCCCGGGAGCAAAGTCCCGAGCGAGCACTCGACTCAGTGCAATGCACCCGGAAGGACGCTCTCGCTCGTCTTTCAAGGAGCGATTCCTAACAGCACAAGCAGCAGAGGCACAAACTGCATGACGAGAAGGGACAACGTAGAACACGTCTCTGTCCTGGCACATTTTCGTGTGCGATACTTCCCTCCGGGTCTTCGGGCCTTGCGAAGCTCCGTGTACTGCGAGCGCTGCTACTCGCAGCTGAGAAGGACCGTGGAGCTAGCGGCGAATTCGGAGAGCTCTTCGCTGCACTGCGCCGCTCGCAAGCGGCTTCGTTCTTCGCCTTCTGCCGTCCGGCGACAGCTGAACTCCGGCGGTCAGTTGCAGCTCTGCCCAACAGCGTGTTCTCAGTTCTGCGGGCAAGCACGCCCTCTTGCCTTGGCCCCGAGAGCAAAGTCCCGAGCGAGCACTCGACTCAGTGCAATGCACCCGGAAGGACGCTCTCGCTCGTCTTTCAAGGAGCGATTCCTAACAGCAGAAGCAGCAGAGGCACAAACTGCATGACGAGAAGGGACAACGTAGAACACGTCTCTGTCCTGGCACATTTTCGTGTGCGAAACTTCCCTCCGGGTCTTCGGGCCTTGCGAAGCTCCGTGTACTGCGAGCGCTGCTACTCGCAGCTCAGAAGGACCGTGGAGCTAGCGGCGAATTCGGAGAGCTCTTCGCTGCACTGCGCCGCTCGCAAGCGGCTTCGTTCTTCGCCTTCTGCCGTCCGGCGAGAGCTGAACTCCGGCGGTCAGTTGCAGCTCTGCCCAACAGCGTGTTCTCAGTTCTGCGGGCAAGCACGCCCTCTTGCCTTGGCCCCGAGAGCAAAGTCCCGAGCGAGCACTCGACTCAGTGCAATGCACCCGGAAGGACGCTCTCGCTCGTCTTTCAAGGAGCGATTCCTAACAGCAGAAGCAGCAGAGGCACAAACTGCATGACGAGAAGGGACAACGTAGAACACGTCTCTGTCCTGGCACATTTTCGTGTGCCATACTTCCCTCCGGGTCTTCGGGCCTTGCGAAGCTCCGTGTACTGCGAGCGCTGCTACTCGCAGCTCAGAAGGACCGTGGAGCTAGCGGCGAATTCGGAGAGCTCTTCGCTGCACTGCGCCGCTCGCAAGCGGCTTCGTTCTTCGCCTTCTGCCGTCCGGCGACAGCTGAACTCCGGCGGTCAGTTGCAGCTCTGCCCAACAGCGTGTTCTCAGTTCTGCGGGCAAGCACGCCCTCTTGCCTTGGCCCCGAGAGCAAAGTCCCGAGCGAGCACTCGACTCAGTGCAATGCACCCGGAAGGACGCTCTCGCTCGTCTTTCAAGGAGCTATTCCTAACAGCACAAGCAGCAGAGGCACAAACTGCATGACGAGAAGGGACAACGTAGAACACGTCTCTGTCCTGGCACATTTTCGTGTGCCATACTTCCCTCCGGGTCTTCGGGCCTTGCGAAGCTCCGTGTACTGCGAGCGCTGCTACTCGCAGCTCAGAAGGACCGTGGAGCTAGCGGCGAATTCGGAGAGCTCTTGGCTGCACTGCGCCGCTCGCAAGCGGCTTCGTTCTTCGCCTTCTGCCGTCCGGCGAGAGCTGAACTCCGGCGGTCAGTTGCAGCTCTGCCCAACAGCGTGTTCTCAGTTCTGCGGGCAAGCACGCCCTCTTGCCTTGGCCCCGGGAGCAAAGTCCCGAGCGAGCACTCGACTCAGTGCAATGCACCCGGAAGGACGCT
Source organism: Sturnus vulgaris (assembly GCF_052056855.1). Taxonomy (NCBI): domain Eukaryota; kingdom Metazoa; phylum Chordata; class Aves; order Passeriformes; family Sturnidae; genus Sturnus; species Sturnus vulgaris. Next base: position 29,254 of record NW_028276809.1, read on the forward strand.
CTCGCTCGTCTTTCAAGGAGCGATTCCTAACAGCAGAAGCAGCAGAGGCACAAACTGCATGACGAGAAGGGACAACGTAGAACACGTCTCTGTCCTGGCACATTTTCGTGTGCCATACTTCCCTCCGGGTCTTCGGGCCTTGCGAAGCTCCGTGTACTGCGAGCGCTGCTACTCGCAGCTCAGAAGGACCGTGGAGCTAGCGGCGAATTCGGAGAGCTCTTGGCTGCACTGCGCCGCTCGCAAGCGGCTTCGTTCTTCGCCTTCTGCCGTCCGGCGAGAGCTGAACTCCGGCGGTCAGTTGCAGCTCTGCCCAACAGCGTGTTCTCAGTTCTGCGGGCAAGCACGCCCTCTTGCCTTGGCCCCGAGAGCAAAGTCCCGAGCGAGCACTCGACTCAGTGCAATGCACCCGGAAGGACGCTCTCGCTCGTCTTTCAAGGAGCGATTCCTAACAGCAGAAGCAGCAGAGGCACAAACTGCATGACGAGAAGGGACAACGTAGAACACGTCTCTGTCCTGGCACATTTTCGTGTGCCATACTTCCCTCCGGGTCTTCGGGCCTTGCGAAGCTCCGTGTACTGCGAGCGCTGCTACTCGCAGCTCAGAAGGACCGTGGAGCTAGCGGCGAATTCGGAGAGCTCTTCGCTGCACTGCGCCGCTCGCAAGCGGCTTCGTTCTTCGCCTTCTGCCGTCCGGCGAGAGCTGAACTCCGGCGGTCAGTTGCAGCTCTGCCCAACAGCGTGTTCTCAGTTCTGCGGGCAAGCACGCCCTCTTGCCTTGGCCCCGAGAGCAAAGTCCCGAGCGAGCACTCGACTCAGTGCAATGCACCCGGAAGGACGCTCTCGCTCGTCTTTCAAGGAGCGATTCCTAACAGCACAAGCAGCAGAGGCACAAACTGCATGACGAGAAGGGACAACGTAGAACACGTCTCTGTCCTGGCACATTTTCGTGTGCCATACTTCCCTCCGGGTCTTCGGGCCTTGCGAAGCTCCGTGTACTGCGAGCGCTGCTACTCGCAGCTCAGAAGGACCGTGGAGCTAGCGGCGAATTCGGAGAGCTCTTCGCTGCACTGCGCCGCTCGCAAGCGGCTTCGTTCTTCGCCTTCTGCCGTCCGGCGAGAGCTGAACTCCGGCGGTCAGTTGCAGCTCTGCCCAACAGCGTGTTCTCAGTTCTGCGGGCAAGCACGCCCTCTTGCCTTGGCCCCGAGAGCAAAGTCCCGAGCGAGCACTCGACTCAGTGCAATGCACCCGGAAGGACGCTCTCGCTCGTCTTTCAAGGAGCGATTCCTAACAGCACAAGCAGCAGAGGCACAAACTGCATGACGAGAAGGGACAACGTAGAACACGTCTCTGTCCTGGCACATTTTCGTGTGCCATACTTCCCTCCGGGTCTTCGGGCCTTGCGAAGCTCCGTGTACTGCGAGCGCTGCTACTCGCAGCTGAGAAGGACCGTGGAGCTAGCGGCGAATTCGGAGAGCTCTTCGCTGCACTGCGCCGCTCGCAAGCGGCTTCGTTCTTCGCCTTCTGCCGTCCGGCGAGAGCTGAACTCCGGCGGTCAGTTGCAGCTCTGCCCAACAGCGTGTTCTCAGTTCTGCGGGCAAGCACGCCCTCTTGCCTTGGCCCCGGGAGCAAAGTCCCGAGCGAGCACTCGACTCAGTGCAATGCACCCGGAAGGACGCTCTCGCTCGTCTTTCAAGGAGCGATTCCTAACAGCACAAGCAGCAGAGGCACAAACTGCATGACGAGAAGGGACAACGTAGAACACGTCTCTGTCCTGGCACATTTTCGTGTGCGATACTTCCCTCCGGGTCTTCGGGCCTTGCGAAGCTCCGTGTACTGCGAGCGCTGCTACTCGCAGCTCAGAAGGACCGTGGAGCTAGCGGCGAATTCGGAGAGCTCTTGGCTGCACTGCGCCGCTCGCAAGCGGCTTCGTTCTTCGCCTTCTGCCGTCCGGCGAGAGCTGAACTCCGGCGGTCAGTTGCAGCTCTGCCCAACAGCGTGTTCTCAGTTCTGCGGGCAAGCACGCCCTCTTGCCTTGGCCCCGAGAGCAAAGTCCCGAGCGAGCACTCGACTCAGTGCAATGCACCCGGAAGGACGCTCTCGCTCGTCTTTCAAGGAGCGATTCCTAACAGCACAAGCAGCAGAGGCACAAACTGCATGACGAGAAGGGACAACGTAGAACACGTCTCTGTCCTGGCACATTTTCGTGTGCCATACTTCCCTCCGGGTCTTCGGGCCTTGCGAAGCTCCGTGTACTGCGAGCGCTGCTACTCGCAGCTGAGAAGGACCGTGGAGCTAGCGGCGAATTCGGAGAGCTCTTGGCTGCACTGCGCCGCTCGCAAGCGGCTTCGTTCTTCGCCTTCTGCCGTCCGGCGAGAGCTGAACTCCGGCGGTCAGTTGCAGCTCTGCCCAACAGCGTGTTCTCAGTTCTGCGGGCAAGCACGCCCTCTTGCCTTGGCCCCGAGAGCAAAGTCCCGAGCGAGCACTCGACTCAGTGCAATGCACCCGGAAGGACGCTCTCGCTCGTCTTTCAAGGAGCGATTCCTAACAGCAGAAGCAGCAGAGGCACAAACTGCATGACGAGAAGGGACAACGTAGAACACGTCTCTGTCCTGGCACATTTTCGTGTGCCATACTTCCCTCCGGGTCTTCGGGCCTTGCGAAGCTCCGTGTACTGCGAGCGCTGCTACTCGCAGCTGAGAAGGACCGTGGAGCTAGCGGCGAATTCGGAGAGCTCTTCGCTGCACTGCGCCGCTCGCAAGCGGCTTCGTTCTTCGCCTTCTGCCGTCCGGCGAGAGCTGAACTCCGGCGGTCAGTTGCAGCTCTGCCCAACAGCGTGTTCTCAGTTCTGCGGGCAAGCACGCCCTCTTGCCTTGGCCCCGAGAGCAAAGTCCCGAGCGAGCACTCGACTCAGTGCAATGCACCCGGAAGGACGCTCTCGCTCGTCTTTCAAGGAGCGATTCCTAACAGCACAAGCAGCAGAGGCACAAACTGCATGACGAGAAGGGACAACGTAGAACACGTCTCTGTCCTGGCACATTTTCGTGTGCCATACTTCCCTCCGGGTCTTCGGGCCTTGCGAAGCTCCGTGTACTGCGAGCGCTGCTACTCGCAGCTCAGAAGGACCGTGGAGCTAGCGGCGAATTCGGAGAGCTCTTGGCTGCACTGCGCCGCTCGCAAGCGGCTTCGTTCTTCGCCTTCTGCCGTCCGGCGAGAGCTGAACTCCGGCGGTCAGTTGCAGCTCTGCCCAACAGCGTGTTCTCAGTTCTGCGGGCAAGCACGCCCTCTTGCCTTGGCCCCGAGAGCAAAGTCCCGAGCGAGCACTCGACTCAGTGCAATGCACCCGGAAGGACGCTCTCGCTCGTCTTTCAAGGAGCGATTCCTAACAGCACAAGCAGCAGAGGCACAAACTGCATGACGAGAAGGGACAACGTAGAACACGTCTCTGTCCTGGCACATTTTCGTGTGCCATACTTCCCTCCGGGTCTTCGGGCCTTGCGAAGCTCCGTGTACTGCGAGCGCTGCTACTCGCAGCTCAGAAGGACCGTGGAGCTAGCGGCGAATTCGGAGAGCTCTTCGCTGCACTGCGCCGCTCGCAAGCGGCTTCGTTCTTCGCCTTCTGCCGTCCGGCGACAGCTGAACTCCGGCGGTCAGTTGCAGCTCTGCCCAACAGCGTGTTCTCAGTTCTGCGGGCAAGCACGCCCTCTTGCCTTGGCCCCGAGAGCAAAGTCCCGAGCGAGCACTCGACTCAGTGCAATGCACCCGGAAGGACGCTCTCGCTCGTCTTTCAAGGAGCGATTCCTAACAGCACAAGCAGCAGAGGCACAAACTGCATGACGAGAAGGGACAACGTAGAACACGTCTCTGTCCTGGCACATTTTCGTGTGCCATACTTCCCTCCGGGTCTTCGGGCCTTGCGAAGCTCCGTGTACTGCGAGCGCTGCTACTCGCAGCTCAGAAGGACCGTGGAGCTAGCGGCGAATTCGGAGAGCTCTTGGCTGCACTGCGCCGCTCGCAAGCGGCTTCGTTCTTCGCCTTCTGCCGTCCGGCGACAGCTGAACTCCGGCGGTCAGTTGCAGCTCTGCCCAACAGCGTGTTCTCAGTTCTGCGGGCAAGCACGCCCTCTTGCCTTGGCCCCGAGAGCAAAGTCCCGAGCGAGCACTCGACTCAGTGCAATGCACCCGGAAGGACGCTCTCGCTCGTCTTTCAAGGAGCGATTCCTAACAGCACAAGCAGCAGAGGCACAAACTGCATGACGAGAAGGGACAACGTAGAACACGTCTCTGTCCTGGCACATTTTCGTGTGCCATACTTCCCTCCGGGTCTTCGGGCCTTGCGAAGCTCCGTGTACTGCGAGCGCTGCTACTCGCAGCTGAGAAGGACCGTGGAGCTAGCGGCGAATTCGGAGAGCTCTTCGCTGCACTGCGCCGCTCGCAAGCGGCTTCGTTCTTCGCCTTCTGCCGTCCGGCGACAGCTGAACTCCGGCGGTCAGTTGCAGCTCTGCCCAACAGCGTGTTCTCAGTTCTGCGGGCAAGCACGCCCTCTTGCCTTGGCCCCGAGAGCAAAGTCCCGAGCGAGCACTCGACTCAGTGCAATGCACCCGGAAGGACGCTCTCGCTCGTCTTTCAAGGAGCGATTCCTAACAGCACAAGCAGCAGAGGCACAAACTGCATGACGAGAAGGGACAACGTAGAACACGTCTCTGTCCTGGCACATTTTCGTGTGCCATACTTCCCTCCGGGTCTTCGGGCCTTGCGAAGCTCCGTGTACTGCGAGCGCTGCTACTCGCAGCTCAGAAGGACCGTGGAGCTAGCGGCGAATTCGGAGAGCTCTTCGCTGCACTGCGCCGCTCGCAAGCGGCTTCGTTCTTCGCCTTCTGCCGTCCGGCGAGAGCTGAACTCCGGCGGTCAGTTGCAGCTCTGCCCAACAGCGTGTTCTCAGTTCTGCGGGCAAGCACGCCCTCTTGCCTTGGCCCCGAGAGCAAAGTCCCGAGCGAGCACTCGACTCAGTGCAATGCACCCGGAAGGACGCTCTCGCTCGTCTTTCAAGGAGCGATTCCTAACAGCAGAAGCAGCAGAGGCACAAACTGCATGACGAGAAGGGACAACGTAGAACACGTCTCTGTCCTGGCACATTTTCGTGTGCCATACTTCCCTCCGGGTCTTCGGGCCTTGCGAAGCTCCGTGTACTGCGAGCGCTGCTACTCGCAGCTCAGAAGGACCGTGGAGCTAGCGGCGAATTCGGAGAGCTCTTCGCTGCACTGCGCCGCTCGCAAGCGGCTTCGTTCTTCGCCTTCTGCCGTCCGGCGAGAGCTGAACTCCGGCGGTCAGTTGCAGCTCTGCCCAACAGCGTGTTCTCAGTTCTGCGGGCAAGCACGCCCTCTTGCCTTGGCCCCGAGAGCAAAGTCCCGAGCGAGCACTCGACTCAGTGCAATGCACCCGGAAGGACGCTCTCGCTCGTCTTTCAAGGAGCGATTCCTAACAGCACAAGCAGCAGAGGCACAAACTGCATGACGAGAAGGGACAACGTAGAACACGTCTCTGTCCTGGCACATTTTCGTGTGCCATACTTCCCTCCGGGTCTTCGGGCCTTGCGAAGCTCCGTGTACTGCGAGCGCTGCTACTCGCAGCTCAGAAGGACCGTGGAGCTAGCGGCGAATTCGGAGAGCTCTTCGCTGCACTGCGCCGCTCGCAAGCGGCTTCGTTCTTCGCCTTCTGCCGTCCGGCGAGAGCTGAACTCCGGCGGTCAGTTGCAGCTCTGCCCAACAGCGTGTTCTCAGTTCTGCGGGCAAGCACGCCCTCTTGCCTTGGCCCCGGGAGCAAAGTCCCGAGCGAGCACTCGACTCAGTGCAATGCACCCGGAAGGACGCTCTCGCTCGTCTTTCAAGGAGCGATTCCTAACAGCAGAAGCAGCAGAGGCACAAACTGCATGACGAGAAGGGACAACGTAGAACACGTCTCTGTCCTGGCACATTTTCGTGTGCCATACTTCCCTCCGGGTCTTCGGGCCTTGCGAAGCTCCGTGTACTGCGAGCGCTGCTACTCGCAGCTCAGAAGGACCGTGGAGCTAGCGGCGAATTCGGAGAGCTCTTGGCTGCACTGCGCCGCTCGCAAGCGGCTTCGTTCTTCGCCTTCTGCCGTCCGGCGACAGCTGAACTCCGGCGGTCAGTTGCAGCTCTGCCCAACAGCGTGTTCTCAGTTCTGCGGGCAAGCACGCCCTCTTGCCTTGGCCCCGAGAGCAAAGTCCCGAGCGAGCACTCGACTCAGTGCAATGCACCCGGAAGGACGCTCTCGCTCGTCTTTCAAGGAGCGATTCCTAACAGCAGAAGCAGCAGAGGCACAAACTGCATGACGAGAAGGGACAACGTAGAACACGTCTCTGTCCTGGCACATTTTCGTGTGCCATACTTCCCTCCGGGTCTTCGGGCCTTGCGAAGCTCCGTGTACTGCGAGCGCTGCTACTCGCAGCTGAGAAGGACCGTGGAGCTAGCGGCGAATTCGGAGAGCTCTTCGCTGCACTGCGCCGCTCGCAAGCGGCTTCGTTCTTCGCCTTCTGCCGTCCGGCGAGAGCTGAACTCCGGCGGTCAGTTGCAGCTCTGCCCAACAGCGTGTTCTCAGTTCTGCGGGCAAGCACGCCCTCTTGCCTTGGCCCCGAGAGCAAAGTCCCGAGCGAGCACTCGACTCAGTGCAATGCACCCGGAAGGACGCTCTCGCTCGTCTTTCAAGGAGCGATTCCTAACAGCAGAAGCAGCAGAGGCACAAACTGCATGACGAGAAGGGACAACGTAGAACACGTCTCTGTCCTGGCACATTTTCGTGTGCCATACTTCCCTCCGGGTCTTCGGGCCTTGCGAAGCTCCGTGTACTGCGAGCGCTGCTACTCGCAGCTCAGAAGGACCGTGGAGCTAGCGGCGAATTCGGAGAGCTCTTCGCTGCACTGCGCCGCTCGCAAGCGGCTTCGTTCTTCGCCTTCTGCCGTCCGGCGAGAGCTGAACTCCGGCGGTCAGTTGCAGCTCTGCCCAACAGCGTGTTCTCAGTTCTGCGGGCAAGCACGCCCTCTTGCCTTGGCCCCGAGAGCAAAGTCCCGAGCGAGCACTCGACTCAGTGCAATGCACCCGGAAGGACGCTCTCGCTCGTCTTTCAAGGAGCGATTCCTAACAGCACAAGCAGCAGAGGCACAAACTGCATGACGAGAAGGGACAACGTAGAACACGTCTCTGTCCTGGCACATTTTCATGTGCCATACTTCCCTCCGGGTCTTCGGGCCTTGCGAAGCTCCGTGTACTGCGAGCGCTGCTACTCGCAGCTGAGAAGGACCGTGGAGCTAGCGGCGAATTCGGAGAGCTCTTCGCTGCACTGCGCCGCTCGCAAGCGGCTTCGTTCTTCGCCTTCTGCCGTCCGGCGAGAGCTGAACTCCGGCGGTCAGTTGCAGCTCTGCCCAACAGCGTGTTCTCAGTTCTGCGGGCAAGCACGCCCTCTTGCCTTGGCCCCGGGAGCAAAGTCCCGAGCGAGCACTCGACTCAGTGCAATGCACCCGGAAGGACGCTCTCGCTCGTCTTTCAAGGAGCGATTCCTAACAGCAGAAGCAGCAGAGGCACAAACTGCATGACGAGAAGGGACAACGTAGAACACGTCTCTGTCCTGGCACATTTTCGTGTGCGATACTTCCCTCCGGGTCTTCGGGCCTTGCGAAGCTCCGTGTACTGCGAGCGCTGCTACTCGCAGCTGAGAAGGACCGTGGAGCTAGCGGCGAATTCGGAGAGCTCTTGGCTGCACTGCGCCGCTCGCAAGCGGCTTCGTTCTTCGCCTTCTGCCGTCCGGCGAGAGCTGAACTCCGGCGGTCAGTTGCAGCTCTGCCCAACAGCGTGTTCTCAGTTCTGCGGGCAAGCACGCCCTCTTGCCTTGGCCCCGAGAGCAAAGTCCCGAGCGAGCACTCGACTCAGTGCAATGCACCCGGAAGGACGCTCTCGCTCGTCTTTCGAGGAGCGATTCCTAACAGCACAAGCAGCAGAGGCACAAACTGCATGACGAGAAGGGACAACGTAGAACACGTCTCTGTCCTGGCACATTTTCGTGTGCCATACTTCCCTCCGGGTCTTCGGGCCTTGCGAAGCTCCGTGTACTGCGAGCGCTGCTACTCGCAGCTGAGAAGGACCGTGGAGCTAGCGGCGAATTCGGAGAGCTCTTGGCTGCACTGCGCCGCTCGCAAGCGGCTTCGTTCTTCGCCTTCTGCCGTCCGGCGAGAGCTGAACTCCGGCGGTCAGTTGCAGCTCTGCCCAACAGCGTGTTCTCAGTTCTGCGGGCAAGCACGCCCTCTTGCCTTGGCCCCGAGAGCAAAGTCCCGAGCGAGCACTCGACTCAGTGCAATGCACCCGGAAGGACGCTCTCGCTCGTCTTTCGAGGAGCGATTCCTAACAGCAGAAGCAGCAGAGGCACAAACTGCATGACGAGAAGGGACAACGTAGAACACGTCTCTGTCCTGGCACATTTTCGTGTGCCATACTTCCCTCCGGGTCTTCGGGCCTTGCGAAGCTCCGTGTACTGCGAGCGCTGCTACTCGCAGCTGAGAAGGACCGTGGAGCTAGCGGCGAATTCGGAGAGCTCTTCGCTGCACTGCGCCGCTCGCAAGCGGCTTCGTTCTTCGCCTTCTGCCGTCCGGCGAGAGCTGAACTCCGGCGGTCAGTTGCAGCTCTGCCCAACAGCGTGTTCTCAGTTCTGCGGGCAAGCACGCCCTCTTGCCTTGGCCCCGAGAGCAAAGTCCCGAGCGAGCACTCGACTCAGTGCAATGCACCCGGAAGGACGCTCTCGCTCGTCTTTCGAGGAGCGATTCCTAACAGCACAAGCAGCAGAGGCACAAACTGCATGACGAGAAGGGACAACGTAGAACACGTCTCTGTCCTGGCACATTTTCGTGTGCCATACTTCCCTCCGGGTCTTCGGGCCTTGCGAAGCTCCGTGTACTGCGAGCGCTGCTACTCGCAGCTGAGAAGGACCGTGGAGCTAGCGGCGAATTCGGAGAGCTCTTGGCTGCACTGCGCCGCTCGCAAGCGGCTTCGTTCTTCGCCTTCTGCCGTCCGGCGAGAGCTGAACTCCGGCGGTCAGTTGCAGCTCTGCCCAACAGCGTGTTCTCAGTTCTGCGGGCAAGCACGCCCTCTTGCCTTGGCCCCGAGAGCAAAGTCCCGAGCGAGCACTCGACTCAGTGCAATGCACCCGGAAGGACGCTCTCGCTCGTCTTTCAAGGAGCGATTCCTAACAGCACAAGCAGCAGAGGCACAAACTGCATGACGAGAAGGGACAACGTAGAACACGTCTCTGTCCTGGCACATTTTCGTGTGCCATACTTCCCTCCGGGTCTTCGGGCCTTGCGAAGCTCCGTGTACTGCGAGCGCTGCTACTCGCAGCTCAGAAGGACCGTGGAGCTAGCGGCGAATTCGGAGAGCTCTTGGCTGCACTGCGCCGCTCGCAAGCGGCTTCGTTCTTCGCCTTCTGCCGTCCGGCGACAGCTGAACTCCGGCGGTCAGTTGCAGCTCTGCCCAACAGCGTGTTCTCAGTTCTGCGGGCAAGCACGCCCTCTTGCCTTGGCCCCGAGAGCAAAGTCCCGAGCGAGCACTCGACTCAGTGCAATGCACCCGGAAGGACGCTCTCGCTCGTCTTTCAAGGAGCGATTCCTAACAGCACAAGCAGCAGAGGCACAAACTGCATGACGAGAAGGGACAACGTAGAACACGTCTCTGTCCTGGCACATTTTCGTGTGCCATACTTCCCTCCGGGTCTTCGGGCCTTGCGAAGCTCCGTGTACTGCGAGCGCTGCTACTCGCAGCTCAGAAGGACCGTGGAGCTAGCGGCGAATTCGGAGAGCTCTTCGCTGCACTGCGCCGCTCGCAAGCGGCTTCGTTCTTCGCCTTCTGCCGTCCGGCGACAGCTGAACTCCGGCGGTCAGTTGCAGCTCTGCCCAACAGCGTGTTCTCAGTTCTGCGGGCAAGCACGCCCTCTTGCCTTGGCCCCGAGAGCAAAGTCCCGAGCGAGCACTCGACTCAGTGCAATGCACCCGGAAGGACGCTCTCGCTCGCCTTTCAAGGAGCGATTCCTAACAGCAGAAGCAGCAGAGGCACAAACTGCATGACGAGAAGGGACAACGTAGAACACGTCTCTGTCCTGGCACATTTTCGTGTGCGAAACTTCCCTCCGGGTCTTCGGGCCTTGCGAAGCCCTGTGTACTGCGAGCGCTGCTACTCGCAGCTGAGAAGGACCGTGGAGCTAGCGGCGAATTCGGAGAGCTCTTCGCTGCACTGCGCCGCTCGCAAGCGGCTTCGTTCTTCGCCTTCTGCCGTCCGGCGACAGCTGAACTCCGGCGGTCAGTTGCAGCTCTGCCCAACAGCGTGTTCTCAGTTCTGCGGGCAAGCACGCCCTCTTGCCTTGGCCCCGAGAGCAAAGTCCCGAGCGAGCACTCGACTCAGTGCAATGCACCCGGAAGGACGCTCTCGCTCGTCTTTCAAGGAGCGATTCCTAACAGCACAAGCAGCAGAGGCACAAACTGCATGACGAGAAGGGACAACGTAGAACACGTCTCTGTCCTGGCACATTTTCGTGTGCCATACTTCCCTCCGGGTCTTCGGGCCTTGCGAAGCCCTGTGTACTGCGAGCGCTGCTACTCGCAGCTGAGAAGGACCGTGGAGCTAGCGGCGAATTCGGAGAGCTCTTCGCTGCACTGCGCCGCTCGCAAGCGGCTTCGTTCTTCGCCTTCTGCCGTCCGGCGACAGCTGAACTCCGGCGGTCAGTTGCAGCTCTGCCCAACTGCGTGTTCTCAGTTCTGCGGGCAAGCACGCCCTCTTGCCTTGGCCCCGAGAGCAAAGTCCCGAGCGAGCACTCGACTCAGTGCAATGCACCCGGAAGGACGCTCTCGCTCGTCTTTCAAGGAGCGATTCCTAACAGCACAAGCAGCAGAGGCACAAACTGCATGACGAGAAGGGACAACGTAGAACACGTCTCTGTCCTGGCACATTTTCGTGTGCCATACTTCCCTCCGGGTCTTCGGGCCTTGCGAAGCTCCGTGTACTGCGAGCGCTGCTACTCGCAGCTCAGAAGGACCGTGGAGCTAGCGGCGAATTCGGAGAGCTCTTGGCTGCACTGCGCCGCTCGCAAGCGGCTTCGTTCTTCGCCTTCTGCCGTCCGGCGACAGCTGAACTCCGGCGGTCAGTTGCAGCTCTGCCCAACAGCGTGTTCTCAGTTCTGCGGGCAAGCACGCCCTCTTGCCTTGGCCCCGAGAGCAAAGTCCCGAGCGAGCACTCGACTCAGTGCAATGCACCCGGAAGGACGCTCTCGCTCGTCTTTCAAGGAGCGATTCCTAACAGCACAAGCAGCAGAGGCACAAACTGCATGACGAGAAGGGACAACGTAGAACACGTCTCTGTCCTGGCACATTTTCGTGTGCCATACTTCCCTCCGGGTCTTCGGGCCTTGCGAAGCTCCGTGTACTGCGAGCGCTGCTACTCGCAGCTCAGAAGGACCGTGGAGCTAGCGGCGAATTCGGAGAGCTCTTCGCTGCACTGCGCCGCTCGCAAGCGGCTTCGTTCTTCGCCTTCTGCCGTCCGGCGAGAGCTGAACTCCGGCGGTCAGTTGCAGCTCTGCCCAACTGCGTGTTCTCAGTTCTGCGGGCAAGCACGCCCTCTTGCCTTGGCCCCGAGAGCAAAGTCCCGAGCGAGCACTCGACTCAGTGCAATGCACCCGGAAGGACGCTCTCGCTCGTCTTTCAAGGAGCGATTCCTAACAGCACAAGCAGCAGAGGCACAAACTGCATGACGAGAAGGGACAACGTAGAACACGTCTCTGTCCTGGCACATTTTCGTGTGCCATACTTCCCTCCGGGTCTTCGGGCCTTGCGAAGCTCCGTGTACTGCGAGCGCTGCTACTCGCAGCTGAGAAGGACCGTGGAGCTAGCGGCGAATTCGGAGAGCTCTTCGCTGCACTGCGCCGCTCGCAAGCGGCTTCGTTCTTCGCCTTCTGCCGTCCGGCGAGAGCTGAACTCCGGCGGTCAGTTGCAGCTCTGCCCAACAGCGTGTTCTCAGTTCTGCGGGCAAGCACGCCCTCTTGCCTTGGCCCCGAGAGCAAAGTCCCGAGCGAGCACTCGACTCAGTGCAATGCACCCGGAAGGACGCTCTCGCTCGTCTTTCAAGGAGCGATTCCTAACAGCAGAAGCAGCAGAGGCACAAACTGCATGACGAGAAGGGACAACGTAGAACACGTCTCTGTCCTGGCACATTTTCGTGTGCCATACTTCCCTCCGGGTCTTCGGGCCTTGCGAAGCTCCGTGTACTGCGAGCGCTGCTACTCGCAGCTCAGAAGGACCGTGGAGCTAGCGGCGAATTCGGAGAGCTCTTGGCTGCACTGCGCCGCTCGCAAGCGGCTTCGTTCTTCGCCTTCTGCCGTCCGGCGAGAGCTGAACTCCGGCGGTCAGTTGCAGCTCTGCCCAACAGCGTGTTCTCAGTTCTGCGGGCAAGCACGCCCTCTTGCCTTGGCCCCGAGAGCAAAGTCCCGAGCGAGCACTCGACTCAGTGCAATGCACCCGGAAGGACGCTCTCGCTCGTCTTTCAAGGAGCGATTCCTAACAGCACAAGCAGCAGAGGCACAAACTGCATGACGAGAAGGGACAACGTAGAACACGTCTCTGTCCTGGCACATTTTCGTGTGCCATACTTCCCTCCGGGTCTTCGGGCCTTGCGAAGCTCCGTGTACTGCGAGCGCTGCTACTCGCAGCTCAGAAGGACCGTGGAGCTAGCGGCGAATTCGGAGAGCTCTTGGCTGCACTGCGCCGCTCGCAAGCGGCTTCGTTCTTCGCCTTCTGCCGTCCGGCGACAGCTGAACTCCGGCGGTCAGTTGCAGCTCTGCCCAACAGCGTGTTCTCAGTTCTGCGGGCAAGCACGCCCTCTTGCCTTGGCCCCGAGAGCAAAGTCCCGAGCGAGCACTCGACTCAGTGCAATGCACCCGGAAGGACGCTCTCGCTCGTCTTTCAAGGAGCGATTCCTAACAGCACAAGCAGCAGAGGCACAAACTGCATGACGAGAAGGGACAACGTAGAACACGTCTCTGTCCTGGCACATTTTCGTGTGCGATACTTCCCTCCGGGTCTTCGGGCCTTGCGAAGCTCCGTGTACTGCGAGCGCTGCTACTCGCAGCTGAGAAGGACCGTGGAGCTAGCGGCGAATTCGGAGAGCTCTTCGCTGCACTGCGCCGCTCGCAAGCGGCTTCGTTCTTCGCCTTCTGCCGTCCGGCGAGAGCTGAACTCCGGCGGTCAGTTGCAGCTCTGCCCAACAGCGTGTTCTCAGTTCTGCGGGCAAGCACGCCCTCTTGCCTTGGCCCCGAGAGCAAAGTCCCGAGCGAGCACTCGACTCAGTGCAATGCACCCGGAAGGACGCTCTCGCTCGTCTTTCAAGGAGCGATTCCTAACAGCACAAGCAGCAGAGGCACAAACTGCATGACGAGAAGGGACAACGTAGAACACGTCTCTGTCCTGGCACATTTTCGTGTGCCATACTTCCCTCCGGGTCTTCGGGCCTTGCGAAGCTCCGTGTACTGCGAGCGCTGCTACTCGCAGCTGAGAAGGACCGTGGAGCTAGCGGCGAATTCGGAGAGCTCTTGGCTGCACTGCGCCGCTCGCAAGCGGCTTCGTTCTTCGCCTTCTGCCGTCCGGCGAGAGCTGAACTCCGGCGGTCAGTTGCAGCTCTGCCCAACAGCGTGTTCTCAGTTCTGCGGGCAAGCACGCCCTCTTGCCTTGGCCCCGAGAGCAAAGTCCCGAGCGAGCACTCGACTCAGTGCAATGCACCCGGAAGGACGCTCTCGCTCGTCTTTCAAGGAGCGATTCCTAACAGCACAAGCAGCAGAGGCACAAACTGCATGACGAGAAGGGACAACGTAGAACACGTCTCTGTCCTGGCACATTTTCGTGTGCCATACTTCCCTCCGGGTCTTCGGGCCTTGCGAAGCTCCGTGTACTGCGAGCGCTGCTACTCGCAGCTCAGAAGGACCGTGGAGCTAGCGGCGAATTCGGAGAGCTCTTGGCTGCACTGCGCCGCTCGCAAGCGGCTTCGTTCTTCGCCTTCTGCCGTCCGGCGACAGCTGAACTCCGGCGGTCAGTTGCAGCTCTGCCCAACAGCGTGTTCTCAGTTCTGCGGGCAAGCACGCCCTCTTGCCTTGGCCCCGAGAGCAAAGTCCCGAGCGAGCACTCGACTCAGTGCAATGCACCCGGAAGGACGCTCTCGCTCGTCTTTCAAGGAGCGATTCCTAACAGCACAAGCAGCAGAGGCACAAACTGCATGACGAGAAGGGACAACGTAGAACACGTCTCTGTCCTGGCACATTTTCGTGTGCCATACTTCCCTCCGGGTCTTCGGGCCTTGCGAAGCTCCGTGTACTGCGAGCGCTGCTACTCGCAGCTCAGAAGGACCGTGGAGCTAGCGGCGAATTCGGAGAGCTCTTGGCTGCACTGCGCCGCTCGCAAGCGGCTTCGTTCTTCGCCTTCTGCCGTCCGGCGACAGCTGAACTCCGGCGGTCAGTTGCAGCTCTGCCCAACAGCGTGTTCTCAGTTCTGCGGGCAAGCACGCCCTCTTGCCTTGGCCCCGAGAGCAAAGTCCCGAGCGAGCACTCGACTCAGTGCAATGCACCCGGAAGGACGCTCTCGCTCGTCTTTCAAGGAGCGATTCCTAACAGCACAAGCAGCAGAGGCACAAACTGCATGACGAGAAGGGACAACGTAGAACACGTCTCTGTCCTGGCACATTTTCGTGTGCCATACTTCCCTCCGGGTCTTCGGGCCTTGCGAAGCTCCGTGTACTGCGAGCGCTGCTACTCGCAGCTCAGAAGGACCGTGGAGCTAGCGGCGAATTCGGAGAGCTCTTCGCTGCACTGCGCCGCTCGCAAGCGGCTTCGTTCTTCGCCTTCTGCCGTCCGGCGACAGCTGAACTCCGGCGGTCAGTTGCAGCTCTGCCCAACAGCGTGTTCTCAGTTCTGCGGGCAAGCACGCCCTCTTGCCTTGGCCCCGAGAGCAAAGTCCCGAGCGAGCACTCGACTCAGTGCAATGCACCCGGAAGGACGCTCTCGCTCGTCTTTCAAGGAGCGATTCCTAACAGCACAAGCAGCAGAGGCACAAACTGCATGACGAGAAGGGACAACGTAGAACACGTCTCTGTCCTGGCACATTTTCGTGTGCCATACTTCCCTCCGGGTCTTCGGGCCTTGCGAAGCTCCGTGTACTGCGAGCGCTGCTACTCGCAGCTCAGAAGGACCGTGGAGCTAGCGGCGAATTCGGAGAGCTCTTCGCTGCACTGCGCCGCTCGCAAGCGGCTTCGTTCTTCGCCTTCTGCCGTCCGGCGACAGCTGAACTCCGGCGGTCAGTTGCAGCTCTGCCCAACAGCGTGTTCTCAGTTCTGCGGGCAAGCACGCCCTCTTGCCTTGGCCCCGAGAGCAAAGTCCCGAGCGAGCACTCGACTCAGTGCAATGCACCCGGAAGGACGCTCTCGCTCGTCTTTCAAGGAGCGATTCCTAACAGCACAAGCAGCAGAGGCACAAACTGCATGACGAGAAGGGACAACGTAGAACACGTCTCTGTCCTGGCACATTTTCGTGTGCGATACTTCCCTCCGGGTCTTCGGGCCTTGCGAAGCTCCGTGTACTGCGAGCGCTGCTACTCGCAGCTGAGAAGGACCGTGGAGCTAGCGGCGAATTCGGAGAGCTCTTCGCTGCACTGCGCCGCTCGCAAGCGGCTTCGTTCTACGCCTTCTGCCGTCCGGCGACAGCTGAACTCCGGCGGTCAGTTGCAGCTCTGCCCAACAGCGTGTTCTCAGTTCTGCGGGCAAGCACGCCCTCTTGCCTTGGCCCCGAGAGCAAAGTCCCGAGCGAGCACTCGACTCAGTGCAATGCACCCGGAAGGACGCTCTCGCTCGTCTTTCAAGGAGCGATTCCTAACAGCACAAGCAGCAGAGGCACAAACTGCATGACGAGAAGGGACAACGTAGAACACGTCTCTGTCCTGGCACATTTTCGTGTGCGATACTTCCCTCCGGGTCTTCGGGCCTTGCGAAGCTCCGTGTACTGCGAGCGCTGCTACTCGCAGCTCAGAAGGACCGTGGAGCTAGCGGCGAATTCGGAGAGCTCTTCGCTGCACTGCGCCGCTCGCAAGCGGCTTCGTTCTACGCCTTCTGCCGTCCGGCGAGAGCTGAACTCCGGCGGTCAGTTGCAGCTCTGCCCAACAGCGTGTTCTCAGTTCTGCGGGCAAGCACGCCCTCTTGCCTTGGCCCCGAGAGCAAAGTCCCGAGCGAGCACTCGACTCAGTGCAATGCACCCGGAAGGACGCTCTCGCTCGTCTTTCAAGGAGCGATTCCTAACAGCAGAAGCAGCAGAGGCACAAACTGCATGACGAGAAGGGACAACGTAGAACACGTCTCTGTCCTGGCACATTTTCGTGTGCGATACTTCCCTCCGGGTCTTCGGGCCTTGCGAAGCTCCGTGTACTGCGAGCGCTGCTACTCGCAGCTGAGAAGGACCGTGGAGCTAGCGGCGAATTCGGAGAGCTCTTCGCTGCACTGCGCCGCTCGCAAGCGGCTTCGTTCTTCGCCTTCTGCCGTCCGGCGAGAGCTGAACTCCGGCGGTCAGTTGCAGCTCTGCCCAACAGCGTGTTCTCAGTTCTGCGGGCAAGCACGCCCTCTTGCCTTGGCCCCGAGAGCAAAGTCCCGAGCGAGCACTCGACTCAGTGCAATGCACCCGGAAGGACGCTCTCGCTCGTCTTTCAAGGAGCGATTCCTAACAGCAGAAGCAGCAGAGGCACAAACTGCATGACGAGAAGGGACAACGTAGAACACGTCTCTGTCCTGGCACATTTTCGTGTGCGATACTTCCCTCCGGGTCTTCGGGCCTTGCGAAGCTCCGTGTACTGCGAGCGCTGCTACTCGCAGCTGAGAAGGACCGTGGAGCTAGCGGCGAATTCGGAGAGCTCTTCGCTGCACTGCGCCGCTCGCAAGCGGCTTCGTTCTTCGCCTTCTGCCGTCCGGCGAGAGCTGAACTCCGGCGGTCAGTTGCAGCTCTGCCCAACAGCGTGTTCTCAGTTCTGCGGGCAAGCACGCCCTCTTGCCTTGGCCCCGAGAGCAAAGTCCCGAGCGAGCACTCGACTCAGTGCAATGCACCCGGAAGGACGCTCTCGCTCGTCTTTCAAGGAGCGATTCCTAACAGCACAAGCAGCAGAGGCACAAACTGCATGACGAGAAGGGACAACGTAGAACACGTCTCTGTCCTGGCACATTTTCGTGTGCCATACTTCCCTCCGGGTCTTCGGGCCTTGCGAAGCTCCGTGTACTGCGAGCGCTGCTACTCGCAGCTGAGAAGGACCGTGGAGCTAGCGGCGAATTCGGAGAGCTCTTCGCTGCACTGCGCCGCTCGCAAGCGGCTTCGTTCTTCGCCTTCTGCCGTCCGGCGAGAGCTGAACTCCGGCGGTCAGTTGCAGCTCTGCCCAACAGCGTGTTCTCAGTTCTGCGGGCAAGCACGCCCTCTTGCCTTGGCCCCGAGAGCAAAGTCCCGAGCGAGCACTCGACTCAGTGCAATGCACCCGGAAGGACGCTCTCGCTCGTCTTTCAAGGAGCGATTCCTAACAGCACAAGCAGCAGAGGCACAAACTGCATGACGAGAAGGGACAACGTAGAACACGTCTCTGTCCTGGCACATTTTCGTGTGCCATACTTCCCTCCGGGTCTTCGGGCCTTGCGAAGCTCCGTGTACTGCGAGCGCTGCTACTCGCAGCTCAGAAGGACCGTGGAGCTAGCGGCGAATTCGGAGAGCTCTTCGCTGCACTGCGCCGCTCGCAAGCGGCTTCGTTCTTCGCCTTCTGCCGTCCGGCGAGAGCTGAACTCCGGCGGTCAGTTGCAGCTCTGCCCAACAGCGTGTTCTCAGTTCTGCGGGCAAGCACGCCCTCTTGCCTTGGCCCCGAGAGCAAAGTCCCGAGCGAGCACTCGACTCAGTGCAATGCACCCGGAAGGACGCTCTCGCTCGTCTTTCAAGGAGCGATTCCTAACAGCACAAGCAGCAGAGGCACAAACTGCATGACGAGAAGGGACAACGTAGAACACGTCTCTGTCCTGGCACATTTTCGTGTGCCATACTTCCCTCCGGGTCTTCGGGCCTTGCGAAGCTCCGTGTACTGCGAGCGCTGCTACTCGCAGCTGAGAAGGACCGTGGAGCTAGCGGCGAATTCGGAGAGCTCTTCGCTGCACTGCGCCGCTCGCAAGCGGCTTCGTTCTTCGCCTTCTGCCGTCCGGCGAGAGCTGAACTCCGGCGGTCAGTTGCAGCTCTGCCCAACAGCGTGTTCTCAGTTCTGCGGGCAAGCACGCCCTCTTGCCTTGGCCCCGAGAGCAAAGTCCCGAGCGAGCACTCGACTCAGTGCAATGCACCCGGAAGGACGCTCTCGCTCGTCTTTCAAGGAGCGATTCCTAACAGCAGAAGCAGCAGAGGCACAAACTGCATGACGAGAAGGGACAACGTAGAACACGTCTCTGTCCTGGCACATTTTCGTGTGCCATACTTCCCTCCGGGTCTTCGGGCCTTGCGAAGCTCCGTGTACTGCGAGCGCTGCTACTCGCAGCTCAGAAGGACCGTGGAGCTAGCGGCGAATTCGGAGAGCTCTTCGCTGCACTGCGCCGCTCGCAAGCGGCTTCGTTCTTCGCCTTCTGCCGTCCGGCGAGAGCTGAACTCCGGCGGTCAGTTGCAGCTCTGCCCAACAGCGTGTTCTCAGTTCTGCGGGCAAGCACGCCCTCTTGCCTTGGCCCCGAGAGCAAAGTCCCGAGCGAGCACTCGACTCAGTGCAATGCACCCGGAAGGACGCTCTCGCTCGTCTTTCAAGGAGCGATTCCTAACAGCAGAAGCAGCAGAGGCACAAACTGCATGACGAGAAGGGACAACGTAGAACACGTCTCTGTCCTGGCACATTTTCGTGTGCCATACTTCCCTCCGGGTCTTCGGGCCTTGCGAAGCTCCGTGTACTGCGAGCGCTGCTACTCGCAGCTGAGAAGGACCGTGGAGCTAGCGGCGAATTCGGAGAGCTCTTCGCTGCACTGCGCCGCTCGCAAGCGGCTTCGTTCTTCGCCTTCTGCCGTCCGGCGAGAGCTGAACTCCGGCGGTCAGTTGCAGCTCTGCCCAACAGCGTGTTCTCAGTTCTGCGGGCAAGCACGCCCTCTTGCCTTGGCCCCGGGAGCAAAGTCCCGAGCGAGCACTCGACTCAGTGCAATGCACCCGGAAGGACGCTCTCGCTCGTCTTTCAAGGAGCGATTCCTAACAGCAGAAGCAGCAGAGGCACAAACTGCATGACGAGAAGGGACAACGTAGAACACGTCTCTGTCCTGGCACATTTTCGTGTGCGATACTTCCCTCCGGGTCTTCGGGCCTTGCGAAGCTCCGTGTACTGCGAGCGCTGCTACTCGCAGCTGAGAAGGACCGTGGAGCTAGCGGCGAATTCGGAGAGCTCTTCGCTGCACTGCGCCGCTCGCAAGCGGCTTCGTTCTTCGCCTTCTGCCGTCCGGCGAGAGCTGAACTCCGGCGGTCAGTTGCAGCTCTGCCCAACAGCGTGTTCTCAGTTCTGCGGGCAAGCACGCCCTCCTTGCCTTGGCCCCGAGAGCAAAGTCCGAGCGAGCACTCGACTCAGTGCAATGCACCCGGAAGGACGCTCTCGCTCGTCTTTCAAGGAGCGATTCCTAACAGCAGAAGCAGCAGAGGCACAAACTGCATGACGAGAAGGGACAAACGTAGAACACGTCTCTGTCCTGGCACATTTTCGTGTGCGATACTTCCCTCCGGGTCTTCGGGCCTTGCGAAGCTCCGTGTACTGCGAGCGCTGCTACTCGCAGCTGAGAAGGACCGTGGAGCTAGCGGCGAATTCGGAGAGCTCTTCGCTGCACTGCGCCGCTCGCAAGCGGCTTCGTTCTTCGCCTTCTGCCGTCCGGCGAGAGCTGAACTCCGGCGGTCAGTTGCAGCTCTGCCCAACAGCGTGTTCTCAGTTCTGCGGGCAAGCACGCCCTCTTGCCTTGGCCCCGAGAGCAAAGTCCGAGCGAGCACTCGACTCAGTGCAATGCACCCGGAAGGACGCTCTCGCTCGTCTTTCAAGGAGCGATTCCTAACAGCAGAAGCAGCAGAGGCACAAACTGCATGACGAGAAGGGACAACGTAGAACACGTCTCTGTCCTGGCACATTTTCGTGTGCGATACTTCCCTCCGGGTCTTCGGGCCTTGCGAAGCTCCGTGTACTGCGAGCGCTGCTACTCGCAGCTGAGAAGGACCGTGGAGCTAGCGGCGAATTCGGAGAGCTCTTCGCTGCACTGCGCCGCTCGCAAGCGGCTTCGTTCTTCGCCTTCTGCCGTCCGGCGAGAGCTGAACTCCGGCGGTCAGTTGCAGCTCTGCCCAACAGCGTGTTCTCAGTTCTGCGGGCAAGCACGCCCTCTTGCCTTGGCCCCCGAGAGCAAAGTCCCGAGCGAGCACTCGACTCAGTGCAATGCACCCGGAAGGACGCTCTCGCTCGTCTTTCAAGGAGCGATTCCTAACAGCACAAGCAGCAGAGGCACAAACTGCATGACGAGAAGGGACAACGTAGAAACACGTCTCTGTCCTGGCACATTTTCGTGTGCCATACTTCCCTCCGGGTCTTCGGGCCTTGCGAAGCTCCGTGTACTGCGAGCGCTGCTACTCGCAGCTGAGAAGGACCGTGGAGCTAGCGGCGAATTCGGAGAGCTCTTGGCTGCACTGCGCCGCTCGCAAGCGGCTTCGTTCTTCGCCTTCTGCCGTCCGGCGAGAGCTGAACTCCGGCGGTCAGTTGCAGCTCTGCCCAACAGCGTGTTCTCAGTTCTGCGGGCAAGCACGCCCTCTTGCCTTGGCCCCGAGAGCAAAAGTCCCGAGCGAGCACTCGACTCAGTGCAATGCACCCGGAAGGACGCTCTCGCTCGTCTTTCAAGGAGCGATTCCTAACAGCACAAGCAGCAGAGGCACAAACTGCATGACGAGAAGGGACAACGTAGAACACGTCTCTGTCCTGGCACATTTTCGTGTGCCATACTTCCCTCCGGGTCTTCGGGCCTTGCGAAGCTCCGTGTACTGCGAGCGCTGCTACTCGCAGCTGAGAAGGACCGTGGAGCTAGCGGCGAATTCGGAGAGCTCTTCGCTGCACTGCGCCGCTCGCAAGCGGCTTCGTTCTTCGCCTTCTGCCGTCCGGCGAGAGCTGAACTCCGGCGGTCAGTTGCAGCTCTGCCCAACAGCGTGTTCTCAGTTCTGCGGGCAAGCACGCCCTCTTGCCTTGGCCCCCGAGAGCAAAGTCCCGAGCGAGCACTCGACTCAGTGCAATGCACCCGGAAGGACGCTCTCGCTCGTCTTTCAAGGAGCGATTCCTAACAGCACAAGCAGCAGAGGCACAAACTGCATGACGAGAAGGGACAACGTAGAACACGTCTCTGTCCTGGCACATTTTTCGTGTGCCATACTTCCCTCCGGGTCTTCGGGCCTTGCGAAGCTCCGTGTACTGCGAGCGCTGCTACTCGCAGCTGAGAAGGACCGTGGAGCTAGCGGCGAATTCGGAGAGCTCTTCGCTGCACTGCGCCGCTCGCAAGCGGCTTCGTTCTTCGCCTTCTGCCGTCCGGCGAGAGCTGAACTCCGGCGGTCAGTTGCAGCTCTGCCCAACAGCGTGTTCTCAGTTCTGCGGGCAAGCACGCCCTCTTGCCTTGGCCCCGAGAGCAAAGTCCCGAGCGAGCACTCGACTCAGTGCAATGCACCCGGAAGGACGCTCTCGCTCGTCTTTCAAGGAGCGATTCCTAACAGCAGAAGCAGCAGAGGCACAAACTGCATGACGAGAAGGGACAACGTAGAACACGTCTCTGTCCTGGCACATTTTCGTGTGCCATACTTCCCTCCGGGTCTTCGGGCCTTGCGAAGCTCCGTGTACTGCGAGCGCTGCTACTCGCAGCTCAGAAGGACCGTGGAGCTAGCGGCGAATTCGGAGAGCTCTTCGCTGCACTGCGCCGCTCGCAAGCGGCTTCGTTCTTCGCCTTCTGCCGTCCGGCGAGAGCTGAACTCCGGCGGTCAGTTGCAGCTCTGCCCAACAGCGTGTTCTCAGTTCTGCGGGCAAGCACGCCCTCTTGCCTTGGCCCCGAGAGCAAAGTCCCGAGCGAGCACTCGACTCAGTGCAATGCACCCGGAAGGACGCTCTCGCTCGTCTTTCAAGGAGCGATTCCTAACAGCAGAAGCAGCAGAGGCACAAACTGCATGACGAGAAGGGACAACGTAGAACACGTCTCTGTCCTGGCACATTTTCGTGTGCCATACTTCCCTCCGGGTCTTCGGGCCTTGCGAAGCTCCGTGTACTGCGAGCGCTGCTACTCGCAGCTGAGAAGGACCGTGGAGCTAGCGGCGAATTCGGAGAGCTCTTCGCTGCACTGCGCCGCTCGCAAGCGGCTTCGTTCTTCGCCTTCTGCCGTCCGGCGAGAGCTGAAACTCCGGCGGTCAGTTGCAGCTCTGCCCAACAGCGTGTTCTCAGTTCTGCGGGCAAGCACGCCCTCTTGCCTTGGCCCCCGGGAGCAAAGTCCCGAGCGAGCACTCGACTCAGTGCAATGCACCCGGAAGGACGCTCTCGCTCGTCCTTTCAAGGAGCGATTCCTAACAGCAGAAGCAGCAGAGGCACAAACTGCATGACGAGAAGGGACAACGTAGAACACGTCTCTGTCCTGGCACATTTTCGTGTGCGATACTTCCCTCCGGGTCTTCGGGCCTTGCGAAGCTCCGTGTACTGCGAGCGCTGCTACTCGCAGCTGAGAAGGACCGTGGAGCTAGCGGCGAATTCGGAGAGCTCTTCGCTGCACTGCGCCGCTCGCAAGCGGCTTCGTTCTTCGCCTTCTGCCGTCCGGCGAGAGCTGAACTCCGGCGGTCAGTTGCAGCTCTGCCCAACAGCGTGTTTCTCAGTTCTGCGGGCAAGCACGCCCTCTTGCCTTGGCCCCGAGAGCAAAGTCCCGAGCGAGCACTCGACTCAGTGCAATGCACCCGGAAGGACGCTCTCGCTCGTCTTTCAAGGAGCGATTCCTAACAGCACAAGCAGCAGAGGCACAAACTGCATGACGAGAAGGGACAACGTAGAACACGTCTCTGTCCTGGCACATTTTCGTGTGCCATACTTCCCTCCGGGTCTTCGGGCCTTGCGAAGCTCCGTGTACTGCGAGCGCTGCTACTCGCAGCTCAGAAGGACCGTGGAGCTAGCGGCGAATTCGGAGAGCTCTTCGCTGCACTGCGCCGCTCGCAAGCGGCTTCGTTCTTCGCCTTCTGCCGTCCGGCGAGAGCTGAACTCCGGCGGTCAGTTGCAGCTCTGCCCAACAGCGTGTTCTCAGTTCTGCGGGCAAGCACGCCCTCTTGCCTTGGCCCCGGGAGCAAAGTCCCGAGCGAGCACTCGACTCAGTGCAATGCACCCGGAAAGGACGCTCTCGCTCGTCTTTCAAGGAGCGATTCCTAACAGCACAAGCAGCAGAGGCACAAACTGCATGACGAGAAGGGACAAACGA
>NW_028276810.1:0-52645 GCF_052056855.1 Sturnus vulgaris
TGCCGCTAGCTCCACGGTCCTTCTCAGCTGCGAGTAGCAGCGCTCGCAGTACACAGAGCTTCGCAAGGCCCGAAGACCGGAGGGAAGTATCGCACACGCAAATGTGCCAGGACAGAGACGTGTTCTACGTTGTCCCCTCTCGTCGTGCAGTTTGTGCCTCTGCTGCTTCTGCTGTTAGGAATCGCTCCTTGAAAGGCGAGCGAGAGCGTCCTTCCGGGTGCATTGCACTGAGTCGAGTGCTCGCTCGGGACTTTGCTCTCGCGGCCAAGGCAAGAGGGCGTGCTTGCCCGCAGAACCGAGAACACGCTGTTGGGCAGAGCTGCAACTGACCGCTGGAGTTCAGCTCTCGCCGGACGGCAGAAGGCGAAGAACGAAGCCGCTTGCGAGCGGCGCAGTGCAGCGAAGAGCTCTCCGAATTCGCCGCTAGCTCCACGGTCCTTCTCAGCTGCGAGTAGCAGCGCTCGCAGTACACAGAGCTTCGCAAGGCCCGAAGAGCCCGGAGGGAAGTATCGCACACGCAAATGTGCCAGGACAGAGACGTGTTCTACGTTGTCCCTCTCGTCGTGCAGTTTGTGCTCTGCTGCTTCTGCTGTTAGGAATCGCTCCTTGAAAGGCGAGCGAGAGCGTCCTTCCGGGTGCATTGCACTGAGTCGAGTGCTCGCTCGGGACTTTGCTCTCGGGGCCAAGGCAAGAGGGCGTGCTTGCCCGCAGAACCGAGAACACGCTGTTGGCAGAGCTGCAACTGACCGCTGGAGTTCAGCTCTCGCCGGACGGCAGAAGGCGAAGAACGAAGCGCTTGCGAGCGGCGCAGTGCAGCGAAGAGCTCTCCGAATTCGCCGCTAGCTCCACGGTCCTTCTCAGCTGCGAGTAGCAGCGCTCGCAGGTACACAGAGCTTCGCAAGGCCCGAAGAGCCGGAGGGAAGTATCGCACACGCAAATGTGCCAGGACAGAGACGTGTTCTACGTTGTCCCCTCTCGTCGTGCAGTTTGTGCCTCTGCTGCTTCTGCTGTTAGGAATCGCTCCTTGAAAGGCGAGCGAGAGCGTCCTTCCGGGTGCATTGCACTGAGTCGAGTGCTCGCTCGGGACTTTGCTCTCGGGGCCAAGGCAAGAGGGCGTGCTTGCCCGCAGAACCGAGAACACGCTGTTGGGCAGAGCTGCAACTGACCGCTGGAGTTCAGCTCTCGCCGGACGGCAGAAGGCGAGAACGAAGCGCTTGCGAGCGGCGCAGTGCAGCGAAGAGCTCTCCGAATTCGCCGCTAGCTCCACGGTCCTTCTCAGCTGCGAGTAGCAGCGCTCGCAGTACACAGAGCTTCGCAAGGCCCGAAGAGCCGGAGGGAAGTATCGCACACGCAAATGTGCCAGGACAGAGACGTGTTCTACGTTGTCCCTCTCGTCGTGCAGTTTGTGCCTCTGCTGCTTCTGCTGTTAGGATCGCTCCTTGAAAGGCGAGCGAGAGCGTCCTTCGGGTGCATTGCACTGAGTCGAGTGCTCGCTCGGGACTTTGCTCTCGCGGCCAAGGCAGAGGGCGTGCTTGCCCGCAGAACCGAGGAACACGCTGTTGGGCAGAGCTGCAACTGACCGCTGGAGTTCAGCTCTCGCCGGACGGCAGAAGGCGAAGAACGAAGCCGCTTGCGAGCGGCGCTAGTGCAGCGAAGAGCTCTCCGAATTCGCCGCTAGCTCCACGGTCCTTCTCAGCTGCGAGTAGCAGCGCTCGCAGTACACAGAGGCTTCGCAAGGCCCGAAGAGCCGGAGGGAAGTATCGCACACGCAAATGTGCCAGGACAGAGACGTGTCTACGTTGTCCCCTCTCGTCGTGCAGTTTTGTGCCTCTGCTGCTTCTGCTGTTAGGAATCGCTCCTTGAAAGGCGAGCGAGAGCGTCCTTCCGGGTGCATTGCACTGAGTCGAGTGCTCGCTCGGGACTTTGCTCTCGGGGCCAAGGCAAGAGGGCGTGCTTGCCCGCAGAACCGAGAACACGCTGTTGGGCAGAGCTGCAACTGACCGCTGGAGTTCAGCTCTCGCCGGACGGCAGAAGGCGAAGAACGAAGGCGCTTGCGAGCGGCGCAGTGCAGCGAAGGAGCTCTCCGAATTCGCGCTAGCTCCACGGTCCTTCTCAGCTGCGAGTAGCAGCGCTCGCAGTACACAGAGCTTCGCAAGGCCCGAAGAGCCGGAGGGAAGTATCGCACACGCAAATGTGCCAGGACAGAGACGTGTTCTACGTTGTCCCCTCTCGTCGTGCAGTTTGTGCCTCTGCTGCTTCTGCTGTTAGGAATCGCTCCTTGAAAGGCGAGCGAGAGCGTCCTTCCGGGTGCGATTGCACTGAGTCGAGTGCTCGCTCGGGACTTTGCTCTCGGGGCCAAGGCAAGAGGGCGTGCTTGCCCGCAGAACCGAGAACACGCTGTTGGGCAGAGCTGCAACTGACCGCTGGAGTCAGCTCTCGCCGGACGGCAGAAGGCGAAGAACGAAGGCGCTTGCGAGCGCGCAGTGCAGCGAAGAGCTCTCCGAATTCGCCGCTAGCTCCACGGTCCTTCTCAGCTGCGAGTAGCAGCGCTCGCAGTACACAGAGCTTCGCAAGCCGAAGAGCCGGAGGGAAGTATCGCACACGCCAAATGTGCCAGGACAGAGACGTGTTCTACGTTGTCCCTCTCGTCGTGCAGTTTGTGCCTCTGCTGCTTCTGCTGTTAGGAATCGCTCCTTGAAAGGCGAGCGAGAGCGTCCTTCCGGGTGCATTGCACTGAGTCGAGTGCTCGCTCGGGACTTTGCTCTCGCGGCCAAGGCAAGAGGGCGTGCTTGCCCGCAGAACCGAGAACACGCTGTTGGGCAGAGCTGCAACTGACCGCTGGAGTTCAGCTCTCGCCGGACGGCAGAAGGCGAAGAACGAAGCCGCTTGCGAGCGGCGCAGTGCAGCGAAGAGCTCTCCGAATTCCGCCGCTAGCTCCACGGTCCTTCTCAGCTGCGAGTAGCAGCGCTCGCAGTACACAGAGCTTCGCAAGGCCCGAAGAGCCGGAGGGAAGTATCGCACACGAAAATGTGCCAGGACAGAGACGTGTTCTACGTTGTCCCCTCTCGTCGTGCAGTTTGTGCTCTGCTGCTTCTGCTGTTAGGAATCGCTCCTTGAAAGGCGAGCGAGAGCGTCCTTCCGGGTGCATTGCACTGAGTCGAGTGCTCGCTCGGGACTTTGCTCTCGGGGCCAAGGCAAGAGGGCGTGCTTGCCCGCAGAACCGAGAACACGCTGTTGGGCAGAGCTGCAACTGACCGCTGGAGTTCAGCTCTCGCCGGACGGCAGAAGGCGAAGAACGAAGGCGCTTGCGAGCGGCGCAGTGCAGCGAAGAGCTCTCCGAATTCGCCGCTAGCTCCACGGTCCTTCTCAGCTGCGAGTAGCAGCGCTCGCAGTACACAGAGCTTCGCAAGGCCCGAAGAGCCGGAGGGAAGTATCGCACACGCAAATGTGCCAGGACAGAGACGTGTTCTACGTTGTCCCCTCTCGTCGTGCAGTTTGTGCCTCTGCTGCTTCTGCTGTTAGGAATCGCTCCTTGAAAGGCGAGCGAGAGCGTCCTTCGGGTGCATTGCACTGAGTCGAGTGCTCGCTCGGGACTTTGCTCTCGGGGCCAAGGCAAGAGGGCGTGCTTGCCCGCAGAACCGAGAACACGCTGTTGGGCAGAGCTGCAACTGACCGCTGGAGTTCAGCTCTCGCCGGACGGCAGAAGGCGAAGAACGAAGCGCTTGCGAGCGGCGCAGTGCAGCGAAGAGCTCTCCGAATTCGCCGCTAGCTCCACGGTCCTTCTCAGCTGCGAGTAGCAGCGCTCGCAGTACACAGAGCTTCGCAAGGCCCGAAGAGCCGGAGGGAAGTATCGAACACGCAAATGTGCCAGGACAGAGACGTGTTCTACGTTGTCCCCTCTCGTCGTGGCAGTTTGTGCCTCTGCTGCTTCTGCTGTTAGGAATCGCTCCTTGAAAGGCGAGCGAGAGCGTCCTTCCGGGTGCATTGCACTGAGTCGAGTGCTCGCTCGGGACTTTGCTCTCGGGGCCAAGGCAAGAGGGCGTGCTTGCCCGCAGAACCGAGAACACGCTGTTGGGCAGAGCTGCAACTGACCGCTGGAGTTCAGCTCTCGCCGGACGGCAGAAGGCGAAGAACGAAGCGCTTGCGAGCGGCGCAGTGCAGCGAAGAGCTCTCCGAATTCGCCGCTAGCTCCACGGTCCTTCTCAGCTGCGAGTAGCAGCGCTCGCAGTACACAGAGCTTCGCAAGGCCCGAAGAGCCGGAGGGAAGTATCGCACACGCAAATGTGCCAGGACAGAGACGTGTTCTACGTTGTCCCCTCTCGTCGTGCAGTTTGTGCCTCTGCTGCTTCTGCTGTTAGGAATCGCTCCTTGAAAGGCGAGCGAGAGCGTCCTTCCGGGTGCATTGCACTGAGTCGAGTGCTCGCTCGGGACTTTGCTCTCGCGGCCAAGGCAAGAGGGCGTGCTTGCCCGCAGAACCGAGAACACGCTGTTGGGCAGAGCTGCAACTGACCGCTGGAGTTCAGCTCTCGCCGGACGGCAGAAGGCGAAGAACGAAGGCGCTTGCGAGCGGCGCAGTGCAGCGAAGAGCTCTCCGAATTCGCCGCTAGCTCCACGGTCCTTCTCAGCTGCGAGTAGCAGCGCTCGCAGTACACAGAGCTTCGCAAGGCCCGAAGAGCCGGAGGGAAGTATCGCACACGCAAATGTGCCAGGACAGAGACGTGTTCTACGTTGTCCCCTCTCGTCGTGCAGTTTGTGCCTCTGCTGCTTCTGCTGTTAGGAATCGCTCCTTGAAAGGCGAGCGAGAGCGTCCTTCCGGGTGCATTGCACTGAGTCGAGTGCTCGCTCGGGACTTTGCTCTCGGGCCAGGCAAGAGGGCGTGCTTGCCCGCAGAACCGAGAACACGCTGTTGGGCAGAGCTGCAACTGACCGCTGGAGTTCAGCTCTCGCCGGACGGCAGAAGGCGAAGAACGAAGCCGCTTGCGAGCGGCGCAGTGCAGCGAAGAGCTCTCCGAATTCGCCGCTAGCTCCACGGTCCTTCTCAGCTGCGAGTAGCAGCGCTCGCAGTACACAGAGCTTCGCAAGGCCCGAAGAGCCGGAGGGAAGTATCGCACACGCAAATGTGCCAGGACAGAGACGTGTTCTACGTTGTCCCCTCTCGTCGTGCAGTTTGTGCCTCTGCTGCTTCTGCTGTTAGGAATCGCTCCTTGAAAGGGCGAGCGAGAGCGTCCTTCCGGGTGCATTGCACTGAGTCGAGTGCTCGCTCGGGGACTTTGCTCTCGGGGCCAGGCAAGAGGGCGTGCTTGCCCGCAGAACCGAGAACACGCTGTTGGGCAGAGCTGCAACTGACCGCTGGAGTTCAGCTCTCGCCGGACGGCAGAAGGCGAGAACGAAGGCGCTTGCGAGCGGCGCAGTGCAGCGAAGAGCTCTCCGAATTCGCCGCTAGCTCCACGGTCCTTCTCAGCTGCGAGTAGCAGCGCTCGCAGTACACAGAGCTTCGCAAGGCCCGAAGAGCCGGAGGGAAGTATCGCACACGAAAATGTGCCAGGACAGAGACGTGTTCTACGTTGTCCCCTCTCGTCGTGCAGTTTGTGCCTCTGCTGCTTCTGCTGTTAGGAATCGCTCCTTGAAAGGCGAGCGAGAGCGTCCTTCCGGGTGCATTGCACTGAGTCGAGTGCTCGCTCGGGACTTTGCTCTCGGGCCAAGGCAAGAGGGCGTGCTTGCCCGCAGAACCGAGAACACGCTGTTGGGCAGAGCTGCAACTGACCGCTGGAGTTCAGCTCTCGCCGGACGGCAGAAGGCGAAGAACGAAGGCGCTTGCGAGCGGCGCAGTGCAGCGAAGAGCTCTCCGAATTCGCCGCTAGCTCCACGGTCCTTCTCAGCTGCGAGTAGCAGCGCTCGCAGTACACAGAGCTTCGCAAGGCCCGAAGAGCCGGAGGGAAGTATCGCACACGCAAATGTGCCAGGACAGAGACGTGTTCTACGTTGTCCCTCTCGTCGTGCAGTTTGTGCCTCTGCTGCTTCTGCTGTTAGGAATCGCTCCTTGAAAGGCGAGCGAGAGCGTCCTTCCGGGTGCATTGCACTGAGTCGAGTGCTCGCTCGGGACTTTGCTCTCGGGGCCAAGGCAAGAGGGCGTGCTTGCCCGCAGAACCGAGAACACGCTGTTGGGCAGAGCTGCAACTGACCGCTGGAGTTCAGCTCTCGCCGGACGGCAGAAGGCGAAGAACGAAGCGCTTGCGAGCGGCGCAGTGCAGCGAAGAGCTCTCCGAATTCGCCGCTAGCTCCACGGTCCTTCTCAGCTGCGAGTAGCAGCGCTCGCAGTACACAGAGCTTCGCAAGGCCCGAAGAGCCGGAGGGAAGTATCGCACACGCAAATGTGCCAGGACAGAGACGTGTTCTACGTTGTCCCCTCTCGTCGTGCAGTTTGTGCCTCTGCTGCTTCTGCTGTTAGGAATCGCTCCTTGAAAGGCGAGCGAGAGCGTCCTTCCGGGTGCATTGCACTGAGTCGAGTGCTCGCTCGGGACTTTGCTCTCGGGGCCAAGGCAAGAGGGCGTGCTTGCCGCAGAACCGAGAACACGCTGTTGGGCAGAGCTGCAACTGACCGCTGGAGTTCAGCTCTCGCCGGACGGCAGAAGGCGAAGAACGAAGCGCTTGCGAGCGGCGCAGTGCAGCGAAGAGCTCTCCGAATTCGCCGCTAGCTCCACGGTCCTTCTCAGCTGCGAGTAGCAGCGCTCGCAGTACACAGAGCTTCGCAAGGCCCGAAGAGCCGGAGGGAAGTATCGCACACGAAAATGTGCCAGGACAGAGACGTGTTCTACGTTGTCCCCTCTCGTCGTGCAGTTTGTGCCTCTGCTGCTTCTGCTGTTAGGAATCGCTCCTTGAAAGGCGAGCGAGAGCGTCCTTCCGGGTGCATTGCACTGAGTCGAGTGCTCGCTCGGGACTTTGCTCTCGGGCCAAGGCAAGAGGGCGTGCTTGCCCGCAGAACCGAGAACACGCTGTTGGGCAGAGCTGCAACTGACCGCTGGAGTTCAGCTCTCGCCGGACGGCAGAAGGCGAAGAACGAAGCCGCTTGCGAGCGGCGCAGTGCAGCGAAGAGCTCTCCGAATTCGCCGCTAGCTCCACGGTCCTTCTCAGCTGCGAGTAGCAGCGCTCGCAGTACACAGAGCTTCGCAAGGCCCGAAGAGCCGGAGGGAAGTATCGCACACGCAAATGTGCCAGGACAGAGACGTGTTCTACGTTGTCCCCTCTCGTCGTGCAGTTTGTGCCTCTGCTGCTTCTGCTGTTAGGAATCGCTCCTTGAAAGGCGAGCGAGAGCGTCCCTTCCGGGTGCATTGCACTGAGTCGAGTGCTCGCTCGGGACTTTGCTCTCGGGGCCAAGGCAAGAGGGCGTGCTTGCCGCAGAACCGAGAACACGCTGTTGGGCAGAGCTGCAACTGACCGCTGGAGTCAGCTCTCGCCGGACGGCAGAAGGCGAAGAACGAAGGCGCTTGCGAGCGGCGCAGTGCAGCGAAGAGCTCTCCGAATTCGCCGCTAGCTCCACGGTCCTTCTCAGCTGCGAGTAGCAGCGCTCGCAGTACACAGAGCTTCGCAAGGCCCGAAGACCCGGAGGGAAGTATCGCACACGCAAATGTGCCAGGACAGAGACGTGTTCTACGTTGTCCCTCTCGTCGTGCAGTTTGTGCCTCTGCTGCTTCTGCTGTTAGGAATCGCTCCTTGAAAGGCGAGCGAGAGCGTCCTTCCGGGTGCATTGCACTGAGTCGAGTGCTCGCTCGGGACTTTGCTCTCGGGGCCAAGGCAAGAGGGCGTGCTTGCCCGCAGAACCGAGAACACGCTGTTGGGCCAGAGCTGCAACTGACCGCTGGAGTTCAGCTCTCGCCGGACGGCAGAAGGCGAAGAACGAAGCCGCTTGCGAGCGGCGCAGTGCAGCGAAGAGCTCTCCGAATTCGCCGCTAGCTCCACGGTCCTTCTCAGCTGCGAGTAGCAGCGCTCGCAGTACACAGAGCTTCGCAAGGCCGAAGAGCCGGAGGGAAGTATCGCACACGAAAATGTGCCAGGACAGAGACGTGTTCTACGTTGTCCCTCTCGTCGTGCAGTTTGTGCCTCTGCTGCTTCTGCTGTTAGGAATCGCTCTTTGAAAGGCGAGCGAGAGCGTCCTTCCGGGTGCATTGCACTGAGTCGAGTGCTCGCTCGGGACTTTGCTCTCGGGGCCAAGGCAAGAGGGCGTGCTTGCCCGCAGAACCGAGAACACGCTGTTGGGCAGAGCTGCAACTGACCGCTGGAGTTCAGCTCTCGCCGGACGGCAGAAGGCGAAGAACGAAGGCGCTTGCGAGCGGCGCAGTGCAGCGAAGAGCTCTCCGAATTCGCCGCTAGCTCCACGGTCCTTCTCAGCTGCGAGTAGCAGCGCTCGCAGTACACAGAGCTTCGCAAGGCCCGAAGAGCCGGAGGGAAGTATCGCACACGCAAATGTGCCAGGACAGAGACGTGTTCTACGTTGTCCCCTCTCGTCGTGCAGTTTGTGCCTCTGCTGCTTCTGCTGTTAGGAATCGCTCCTTGAAAGGCGAGCGAGAGCGTCCTTCCGGGTGCATTGCACTGAGTCGAGTGCTCGCTCGGGACTTTGCTCTCGGGGCCAAGGCAAGAGGGCGTGCTTGCCGCAGAACGAGAACACGCTGTTGGGCAGAGCTGCAACTGACCGCTGGAGTTCAGCTCTCGCCGGACGGCAGAAGGCGAAGAACGAAGCCGCTTGCGAGCGGCGCAGTGCAGCGAAGAGCTCTCCGAATTCGCCGCTAGCTCCACGGTCCTTCTCAGCTGCGAGTAGCAGCGCTCGCAGTACACAGAGCTTCGCAAGGCCCGAAGAGCCGGAGGAAGTATCGCACACGCAAATGTGCCAGGACAGAGACGTGTTCTACGTTGTCCCCTCTCGTCGTGCAGTTTGTGCCTCTGCTGCTTCTGCTGTTAGGAATCGCTCCTTGAAAGGCGAGCGAGAGCGTCCTTCCGGGTGCATTGCACTGAGTCGAGTGCTCGCTCGGGACTTTGCTCTCGGGGCCAAGGCAAGAGGGCGTGCTTGCCCGCAGAACCGAGAACACGCTGTTGGGCAGAGCTGCAACTGACCGCTGGAGTTCAGCTCTCGCCGGACGGCAGAAGGCGAAGAACGAAGGCGCTTGCGAGCGGCGCAGTGCAGCGAAGAGCTCTCCGAATTCGCCGCTAGCTCCACGGTCCTTCTCAGCTGCGAGTAGCAGCGCTCGCAGTACACAGAGCTTCGCAAGGCCCGAAGAGCCGGAGGGAAGTATCGCACACGCAAATGTGCCAGGACAGAGACGTGTTCTACGTTGTCCCCTCTCGTCGTGCAGTTTGTGCCTC
Organism: Sturnus vulgaris; assembly: GCF_052056855.1. Taxonomy (NCBI): domain Eukaryota; kingdom Metazoa; phylum Chordata; class Aves; order Passeriformes; family Sturnidae; genus Sturnus; species Sturnus vulgaris. The sequence continues at coordinate 9,355 of NW_028276810.1, forward strand.
TGCTGCTTCTGCTGTTAGGAATCGCTCTTGAAAGGCGAGCGAGAGCGTCCTTCCGGGTGCATTGCACTGAGTCGAGTGCTCGCTCGGGACTTTGCTCTCGGGCCAAGGCAAGAGGGCGTGCTTGCCCGCAGAACCGAGAACACGCTGTTGGGCAGAGCTGCAACTGACCGCTGGAGTTCAGCTCTCGCCGGACGGCAGAAGGCGAAGAACGAAGGCGCTTGCGAGCGGCGCAGTGCAGCGAAGAGCTCTCCGAATTCGCCGCTAGCTCCACGGTCCTTCTCAGCTGCGAGTAGCAGCGCTCGCAGTACACAGAGCTTCGCAAGGCCCGAAGACCCGGAGGGAAGTATCGCACACGCAAATGTGCCAGGACAGAGACGTGTTCTACGTTGTCCCCTCTCGTCGTGCAGTTTGTGCCTCTGCTGCTTCTGCTGTTAGGAATCGCTCCTTGAAAGGCGAGCGAGAGCGTCCTTCCGGGTGCATTGCACTGAGTCGAGTGCTCGCTCGGGACTTTGCTCTCGCGGCCAAGGCAAGAGGGCGTGCTTGCCCGCAGAACCGAGAACACGCTGTTGGGCAGAGCTGCAACTGACCGCTGGAGTTCAGCTCTCGCCGGACGGCAGAAGGCGAAGAACGAAGGCGCTTGCGAGCGGCGCAGTGCAGCGAAGAGCTCTCCGAATTCGCCGCTAGCTCCACGGTCCTTCTCAGCTGCGAGTAGCAGCGCTCGCAGTACACAGAGCTTCGCAAGGCCCGAAGAGCCGGAGGGAAGTATCGCACACGCAAATGTGCCAGGACAGAGACGTGTTCTACGTTGTCCCCTCTCGTCGTGCAGTTTGTGCCTCTGCTGCTTCTGCTGTTAGGAATCGCTCTTGAAAGGCGAGCGAGAGCGTCCTTCCGGGTGCATTGCACTGAGTCGAGTGCTCGCTCGGGACTTTGCTCTCGGGGCCAAGGCAAGAGGGCGTGCTTGCCCGCAGAACCGAGAACACGCTGTTGGCAGAGCTGCAACTGACCGCTGGAGTTCAGCTCTCGCCGGACGGCAGAAGGCGAAGAACGAAGGCGCTTGCGAGCGGCGCAGTGCAGCGAAGAGCTCTCCGAATTCGCCGCTAGCTCCACGGTCCTTCTCAGCTGCGAGTAGCAGCGCTCGCAGTACACAGAGCTTCGCAAGGCCCGAAGAGCCGGAGGGAAGTATCGCACACGCAAATGTGCCAGGACAGAGACGTGTTCTACGTTTGTCCCCTCTCGTCGTGCAGTTTGTGCCTCTGCTGCTTCTGCTGTTAGGAATCGCTCCTTGAAAGGCGAGCGAGAGCGTCCTTCCGGGTGCATTGCACTGAGTCGAGTGCTCGCTCGGGACTTTGCTCTCGGGGCCAAGGCAAGAGGGCGTGCTTGCCCGCAGAACCGAGAACACGCTGTTGGCAGAGCTGCAACTGACCGCTGGAGTTCAGCTCTCGCCGGACGGCAGAAGGCGAAGAACGAAGGCGCTTGCGAGCGGCGCAGTGCAGCGAAGAGCTCTCCGAATTCGCCGCTAGCTCCACGGTCCTTCTCAGCTGCGAGTAGCTGCTCTCGCAGTACACAGAGCTTCGCAAGGCCCGAAGAGCCCGGAGGGAAGTATCGCACACGCAAATGTGCCAGGACAGAGACGTGTTCTACGTTGTCCCCTCTCGTCGTGCAGTTTGTGCCTCTGCTGCTTCTGCTGTTAGGAATCGCTCCTTGAAAGGCGAGCGAGAGCGTCCTTCCGGGTGCATTGCACTGAGTCGAGTGCTCGCTCGGGACTTTGCTCTCGCGGCCAAGGCAAGAGGGCGTGCTTGCCCGCAGAACCGAGAACACGCTGTTGGGCAGAGCTGCAACTGACCGCTGGAGTTCAGCCTTCGCCGGACGGCAGAAGGCGAAGAACGAAGGCGCTTGCGAGCGGCGCAGTGCAGCGAAGAGCTCTCCGAATTCGCCGCTAGCTCCACGGTCCTTCTCAGCTGCGAGTAGCAGCGCTCGCAGTACACAGAGCTTCGCAAGGCCCGAAGACCCGGAGGGAAGTATCGCACACGCAAATGTGCCAGGACAGAGACGTGTTCTACGTTGTCCCCTCTCGTCGTGCAGTTTGTGCCTCTGCTGCTTCTGCTGTTAGGAATCGCTCTTGAAAGGCGAGCGAGAGCGTCCTTCCGGGTGCATTGCACTGAGTCGAGTGCTCGCTCGGGACTTTGCTCTCGCGGCCAAGGCAAGAGGGCGTGCTTGCCCGCAGAACCGAGAACACGCTGTTGGCAGAGCTGCAACTGACCGCTGGAGTTCAGCTCTCGCCGGACGGCAGAAGGCGAAGAACGAAGGCGCTTGCGAGCGGCGCAGTGCAGCGAAGAGCTCTCCGAATTCGCCGCTAGCTCCACGGTCCTTCTCAGCTGCGAGTAGCAGCGCTCGCAGTACACAGAGCTTCGCAAGGCCCGAAGAGCCGGAGGGAAGTATCGCACACGCAAATGTGCCAGGACAGAGACGTGTTCTACGTTGTCCCTCTCGTCGTGCAGTTTGTGCCTCTGCTGCTTCTGCTGTTAGGAATCGCTCCTTGAAAGGCGAGCGAGAGCGTCCTTCCGGGTGCATTGCACTGAGTCGAGTGCTCGCTCGGGACTTTGCTCTCGGGGCCAAGGCAAGAGGGCGTGCTTGCCCGCAGAACCGAGAACACGCTGTTGGGCAGAGCTGCAACTGACCGCTGGAGTTCAGCTCTCGCCGGACGGCAGAAGGCGAAGAACGAAGGCGCTTGCGAGCGGCGCAGTGCAGCGAAGAGCTCTCCGAATTCGCCGCTAGCTCCACGGTCCTTCTCAGCTGCGAGTAGCAGCGCTCGCAGTACACAGAGCTTCGCAAGGCCCGAAGAGCCGGAGGGAAGTATCGCACACGCAAATGTGCCAGGACAGAGACGTGTTCTACGTTGTCCCCTCTCGTCGTGCAGTTTGTGCCTCTGCTGCTTCTGCTGTTAGGAATCGCTCCTTTGAAAGGCGAGCGAGAGCGTCCTTCCGGGTGCATTGCACTGAGTCGAGTGCTCGCTCGGGACTTTGCTCTCGGGGCCAAGGCAAGAGGGCGTGCTTGCCCGCAGAACCGAGAACACGCTGTGGCAGAGCTGCAACTGACCGCTGGAGTTCAGCTCTCGCCGGACGGCAGAAGGCGAAGAACGAAGGCGCTTGCGAGCGGCGCAGTGCAGCGAAGAGCTCTCCGAATTCGCCGCTAGCTCACGGTCCTTCTCAGCTGCGAGTAGCAGCGCTCGCAGTACACAGAGCTTCGCAAGGCCCGAAGACCCGGAGGGAAGTATCGCACACGCAAATGTGCCAGGACAGAGACGTGTTCTACGTTGTCCCCTCTCGTCGTGCAGTTTGTGCCTCTGCTGCTTCTGCTGTTAGGAATCGCTCCTTGAAAGGCGAGCGAGAGCGTCCTTCCGGGTGCATTGCACTGAGTCGAGTGCTCGCTCGGGACTTTGCTCTCGCGGCCAAGGCAAGAGGGCGTGCTTGCCCGCAGAACCGAGAACACGCTGTTGGGCAGAGCTGCAACTGACCGCTGGAGTTCAGCTCTCGCCGGACGGCAGAAGGCGAAGAACGAAGCCGCTTGCGAGCGGCGCAGTGCAGCGAAGAGCTCTACGAATTCGCCGCTAGCTCCACGGTCCTTCTCAGCTGCGAGTAGCAGCGCTCGCAGTACACAGAGCTTCGCAAGGCCCGAAGAGCCGGAGGGAAGTATCGCTCACGAAAATGTGCCAGGACAGAGACGTGTTCTACGTTGTCCCCTCTCGTCGTGCAGTTTGTGCCTCTGCTGCTTCTGCTGTTAGGAATCGCTCCTTGAAAGGCGAGCGAGAGCGTCCTTCCGGGTGCATTGCACTGAGTCGAGTGCTCGCTCGGGACTTTGCTCTCGCGGCCAAGGCAAGAGGGCGTGCTTGCCCGCAGAACCGAGAACACGCTGTTGGGCAGAGCTGCAACTGACCGCTGGAGTTCAGCTCTCGCCGGACGGCAGAAGGCGAAGAACGAAGCGCTTGCGAGCGGCGCAGTGCAGCGAAGAGCTCTCCGAATTCGCCGCTAGCTCCACGGTCCTTCTCAGCTGCGAGTAGCAGCGCTCGCAGTACACAGAGCTTCGCAAGGCCCGAAGAGCCGGAGGGAAGTATCGCACACGCAAATGTGCCAGGACAGAGACGTGTTCTACGTTGTCCCCTCTCGTCGTGCAGTTTGTGCCTCTGCTGCTTCTGCTGTTAGGAATCGCTCTTGAAAGGCGAGCGAGAGCGTCCTTCCGGGTGCATTGCACTGAGTCGAGTGCTCGCTCGGGACTTTGCTCTCGCGGCCAAGGCAAGAGGGCGTGCTTGCCCGCAGAACCGAGAACACGCTGTTGGGCAGAGCTGCAACTGACCGCTGGAGTTCAGCTCTCGCCGGACGGCAGAAGGCGAAGAACGAAGGCGCTTGCGAGCGGCGCAGTGCAGCGAAGAGCTCTCCGAATTCGCCGCTAGCTCCACGGTCCTTCTCAGCTGCGAGTAGCAGCGCTCGCAGTACACAGAGCTTCGCAAGGCCCGAAGAGCCGGAGGGAAGTATCGCACACGCAAATGTGCCAGGACAGAGACGTGTTCTACGTTGTCCCCTCTCGTCGTGCAGTTTGTGCCTCTGCTGCTTCTGCTGTTAGGAATCGCTCCTTGAAAGGCGAGCGAGAGCGTCCTTCCGGGTGCATTGCACTGAGTCGAGTGCTCGCTCGGGACTTTGCTCTCGGGCCAAGGCAAGAGGGCGTGCTTGCCCGCAGAACCGAGAACACGCTGTTGGGCAGAGCTGCAACTGACCGCTGGAGTTCAGCTCTCGCCGGACGGCAGAAGGCGAAGAACGAAGGCGCTTGCGAGCGGCGCAGTGCAGCGAAGAGCTCTCCGAATTCGCCGCTAGCTCCACGGTCCTTCTCAGCTGCGAGTAGCAGCGCTCGCAGTACACAGAGCTTCGCAAGGCCCGAAGACCCGGAGGGAAGTATCGCACACGCAAATGTGCCAGGACAGAGACGTGTTCTACGTTGTCCCTCTCGTCGTGCAGTTTGTGCCTCTGCTGCTTCTGCTGTTAGGAATCGCTCCTTGAAAGGCGAGCGAGAGCGTCCTTCCGGGTGCATTGCACTGAGTCGAGTGCTCGCTCGGGACTTTGCTCTCGGGGCCAAGGCAAGAGGGCGTGCTTGCCCGCAGAACCGAGAACACGCTGTTGGGCAGAGCTGCAACTGACCGCTGGAGTTCAGCTCTCGCCGGACGGCAGAAGGCGAAGAACGAAGGCCGCTTGCGAGCGGCGCAGTGCAGCGAAGAGCTCTCCGAATTCGCCGCTAGCTCCACGGTCCTTCTCAGCTGCGAGTAGCAGCGCTCGCAGTACACAGAGCTTCGCAAGGCCCGAAGACCCGGAGGGAAGTATCGCACACGAAAATGTGCCAGGACAGAGACGTGTTCTACGTTGTCCCCTCTCGTCGTGCAGTTTGTGCCTCTGCTGCTTCTGCTGTTAGGAATCGCTCCTTGAAAGGCGAGCGAGAGCGTCCTTCCGGGTGCATTGCACTGAGTCGAGTGCTCGCTCGGGACTTTGCTCTCGGGGCCAAGGCAAGAGGGCGTGCTTGCCCGCAGAACCGAGAACACGCTGTTGGGCAGAGCTGCAACTGACCGCTGGAGTTCAGCTCTCGCCGGACGGCAGAAGGCGAAGAACGAAGCCGCTTGCGAGCGGCGCAGTGCAGCGAAGAGCTCTCCGAATTCGCCGCTAGCTCCACGGTCCTTCTCAGCTGCGAGTAGCAGCGCTCGCAGTACACAGAGCTTCGCAAGGCCCGAAGAGCCGGAGGGAAGTATCGCACACGCAAATGTGCCAGGACAGAGACGTGTTCTACGTTGTCCCCTCTCGTCGTGCAGTTTGTGCCTCTGCTGCTTCTGCTGTTAGGAATCGCTCCTTGAAAGGCGAGCGAGAGCGTCCTTCCGGGTGCATTGCACTGAGTCGAGTGCTCGCTCGGGACTTTGCTCTCGCGGCCAAGGCAAGAGGGCGTGCTTGCCCGCAGAACCGAGAACACGCTGTTGGGCAGAGCTGCAACTGACCGCTGGAGTTCAGCTCTCGCCGGACGGCAGAAGGCGAAGAACGAAGGCGCTTGCGAGCGGCGCAGTGCAGCGAAGAGCTCTCCGAATTCGCCGCTAGCTCCACGGTCCTTCTCAGCTGCGAGTAGCAGCGCTCGCAGTACACAGAGCTTCGCAAGGCCCGAAGAGCCGGAGGGAAGTATCGCACACGCAAATGTGCCAGGACAGAGACGTGTTCTACGTTGTCCCCTCTCGTCGTGCAGTTTGTGCCTCTGCTGCTTCTGCTGTTAGGAATCGCTCCTTGAAAGGCGAGCGAGAGCGTCCTTCCGGGTGCATTGCACTGAGTCGAGTGCTCGCTCGGGACTTTGCTCTCGGGGCCAAGGCAAGAGGGCGTGCTTGCCCGCAGAACCGAGAACACGCTGTTGGGCAGAGCTGCAACTGACCGCTGGAGTTCAGCTCTCGCCGGACGGCAGAAGGCGAAGAACGAAGCGCTTGCGAGCGGCGCAGTGCAGCGAAGAGCTCTCCGAATTCGCCGCTAGCTCCACGGTCCTTCTCAGCTGCGAGTAGCAGCGCTCGCAGTACACAGAGCTTCGCAAGGCCCGAAGAGCCGGAGGGAAGTATCGCACACGCAAATGTGCCAGGACAGAGACGTGTTCTACGTTGTCCCCTCTCGTCGTGCAGTTTGTGCCTCTGCTGCTTCTGCTGTTAGGAATCGCTCCTTGAAAGGCGAGCGAGAGCGTCCTTCCGGGTGCATTGCACTGAGTCGAGTGCTCGCTCGGGACTTTGCTCTCGGGGCCAAGGCAAGAGGGCGTGCTTGCCCGCAGAACCGAGAACACGCTGTTGGGCAGAGCTGCAACTGACCGCTGGAGTTCAGCTCTCGCCGGACGGCAGAAGGCGAAGAACGAAGCCGCTTGCGAGCGGCGCAGTGCAGCGAAGAGCTCTCCGAATTCGCCGCTAGCTCCACGGTCCTTCTCAGCTGCGAGTAGCAGCTCTCGCAGTACACAGAGCTTCGCAAGGCCCGAAGAGCCGGAGGGAAGTATCGCACACGCAAATGTGCCAGGACAGAGACGTGTTCTACGTTGTCCCCTCTCGTCGTGCAGTTTGTGCCTCTGCTGCTTCTGCTGTTAGGAATCGCTCCTTGAAAGGCGAGCGAGAGCGTCCTTCCGGGTGCATTGCACTGAGTCGAGTGCTCGCTCGGGACTTTGCTCTCGCGGCCAAGGCAAGAGGGCGTGCTTGCCCGCAGAACCGAGAACACGCTGTTGGGCAGAGCTGCAACTGACCGCTGGAGTTCAGCCTTCGCCGGACGGCAGAAGGCGAAGAACGAAGGCGCTTGCGAGCGGCGCAGTGCAGCGAAGAGCTCTCCGAATTCGCCGCTAGCTCCACGGTCCTTCTCAGCTGCGAGTAGCAGCGCTCGCAGTACACAGAGCTTCGCAAGGCCCGAAGACCCGGAGGGAAGTATCGCACACGCAAATGTGCCAGGACAGAGACGTGTTCTACGTTGTCCCCTCTCGTCGTGCAGTTTGTGCCTCTGCTGCTTCTGCTGTTAGGAATCGCTCCTTGAAAGGCGAGCGAGAGCGTCCTTCCGGGTGCATTGCACTGAGTCGAGTGCTCGCTCGGGACTTTGCTCTCGCGGCCAAGGCAAGAGGGCGTGCTTGCCCGCAGAACCGAGAACACGCTGTTGGGCAGAGCTGCAACTGACCGCTGGAGTTCAGCTCTCGCCGGACGGCAGAAGGCGAAGAACGAAGGCGCTTGCGAGCGGCGCAGTGCAGCGAAGAGCTCTCCGAATTCGCCGCTAGCTCCACGGTCCTTCTCAGCTGCGAGTAGCAGCGCTCGCAGTACACAGAGCTTCGCAAGGCCCGAAGACCCGGAGGGAAGTATCGCACACGCAAATGTGCCAGGACAGAGACGTGTTCTACGTTGTCCCCTCTCGTCGTGCAGTTTGTGCCTCTGCTGCTTCTGCTGTTAGGAATCGCTCCTTGAAAGGCGAGCGAGAGCGTCCTTCCGGGTGCATTGCACTGAGTCGAGTGCTCGCTCGGGACTTTGCTCTCGGGGCCAAGGCAAGAGGGCGTGCTTGCCCGCAGAACCGAGAACACGCTGTTGGGCAGAGCTGCAACTGACCGCTGGAGTTCAGCTCTCGCCGGACGGCAGAAGGCGAAGAACGAAGGCGCTTGCGAGCGGCGCAGTGCAGCGAAGAGCTCTCCGAATTCGCCGCTAGCTCCACGGTCCTTCTCAGCTGCGAGTAGCAGCGCTCGCAGTACACAGAGCTTCGCAAGGCCCGAAGAGCCGGAGGGAAGTATCGCACACGCAAATGTGCCAGGACAGAGACGTGTTCTACGTTGGTCCCCTCTCGTCGTGCAGTTTGTGCCTCTGCTGCTTCTGCTGTTAGGAATCGCTCTTTGAAAGGCGAGCGAGAGCGTCCTTCCGGGTGCATTGCACTGAGTCGAGTGCTCGCTCGGGACTTTGCTCTCGGGGCCAAGGCAAGAGGGCGTGCTTGCCCGCAGAACCGAGAACACGCTGTTGGGCAGAGCTGCAACTGACCGCTGGAGTTCAGCTCTCGCCGGACGGCAGAAGGCGAAGAACGAAGGCGCTTTGCGAGCGGCGCAGTGCAGCGAAGAGCTCTCCGAATTCGCCGCTAGCTCCACGGTCCTTCTCAGCTGCGAGTAGCAGCGCTCGCAGTACACAGAGCTTCGCAAGGCCCGAAGACCCGGAGGGAAGTATCGCACACGCAAATGTGCCAGGGACAGAGACGTGTTCTACGTTGTCCCCTCTCGTCGTGCAGTTTGTGCCTCTGCTGCTTCTGCTGTTAGGAATCGCTCCTTGAAAGGCGAGCGAGAGCGTCCTTCCGGGTGCATTGCACTGAGTCGAGTGCTCGCTCGGGACTTTGCTCTCGCGGCCAAGGCAAGAGGGCGTGCTTGCCCGCAGAACCGAGAACACGCTGTTGGGCAGAGCTGCAACTGACCGCTGGAGTTCAGCTCTCGCCGGACGGCAGAAGGCGAAGAACGAAGGCGCTTGCGAGCGGCGCAGTGCAGCGAAGAGCTCTCCGAATTCGCCGCTAGCTCCACGGTCCTTCTCAGCTGCGAGTAGCAGCGCTCGCAGTACACAGAGCTTCGCAAGGCCCGAAGAGCCGGAGGGAAGTATCGCACACGAAAATGTGCCAGGACAGAGACGTGTTCTACGTTGTCCCCTCTCGTCGTGCAGTTTGTGCCTCTGCTGCTTCTGCTGTTAGGAATCGCTCCTTGAAAGGCGAGCGAGAGCGTCCTTCCGGGTGCATTGCACTGAGTCGAGTGCTCGCTCGGGACTTTGCTCTCGCGGCCAAGGCAAGAGGGCGTGCTTGCCCGCAGAACCGAGAACACGCTGTTGGGCAGAGCTGCAACGGACCGCTGGAGTTCAGCTCTCGCCGGACGGCAGAAGGCGAAGAACGAAGGCGCTTGCGAGCGGCGCAGTGCAGCGAAGAGCTCTCCGAATTCGCCGCTAGCTCCACGGTCCTTCTCAGCTGCGAGTAGCAGCGCTCGCAGTACACAGAGCTTCGCAAGGCCCGAAGAGCCGGAGGGAAGTATCGCACACGCAAATGTGCCAGGACAGAGACGTGTTCTACGTTGTCCCCTCTCGTCGTGCAGTTTGTGCCTCTGCTGCTTCTGCTGTTAGGAATCGCTCCTTGAAAGGCGAGCGAGAGCGTCCTTCCGGGTGCATTGCACTGAGTCGAGTGCTCGCTCGGGACTTTGCTCTCGGGGCCAAGGCAAGAGGGCGTGCTTGCCCGCAGAACCGAGAACACGCTGTTGGGCAGAGCTGCAACTGACCGCTGGAGTTCAGCTCTCGCCGGACGGCAGAAGGCGAAGAACGAAGCCGCTTGCGAGCGGCGCAGTGCAGCGAAGAGCTCTCCGAATTCGCCGCTAGCTCCACGGTCCTTCTCAGCTGCGAGTAGCAGCGCTCGCAGTACACAGAGCTTCGCAAGGCCCGAAGAGCCGGAGGGAAGTATCGCACACGCAAATGTGCCAGGACAGAGACGTGTTCTACGTTGTCCCCTCTCGTCGTGCAGTTTGTGCCTCTGCTGCTTCTGCTGTTAGGAATCGCTCCTTGAAAGGCGAGCGAGAGCGTCCTTCCGGGTGCATTGCACTGAGTCGAGTGCTCGCTCGGGACTTTGCTCTCGGGGCCAAGGCAAGAGGGCGTGCTTGCCCGCAGAACCGAGAACACGCTGTTGGGCAGAGCTGCAACTGACCGCTGGAGTTCAGCTCTCGCCGGACGGCAGAAGGCGAAGAACGAAGCCGCTTGCGAGCGGCGCAGTGCAGCGAAGAGCTCTCCGAATTCGCCGCTAGCTCCACGGTCCTTCTCAGCTGCGAGTAGCTGCTCTCGCAGTACACAGAGCTTCGCAAGGCCCGAAGAGCCGGAGGGAAGTATCGCACACGCAAATGTGCCAGGACAGAGACGTGTTCTACGTTGTCCCCTCTCGTCGTGCAGTTTGTGCCTCTGCTGCTTCTGCTGTTAGGAATCGCTCCTTGAAAGGCGAGCGAGAGCGTCCTTCCGGGTGCATTGCACTGAGTCGAGTGCTCGCTCGGGACTTTGCTCTCGCGGCCAAGGCAAGAGGGCGTGCTTGCCCGCAGAACCGAGAACACGCTGTTGGGCAGAGCTGCAACTGACCGCTGGAGTTCAGCCTTCGCCGGACGGCAGAAGGCGAAGAACGAAGGCGCTTGCGAGCGGCGCAGTGCAGCGAAGAGCTCTCCGAATTCGCCGCTAGCTCCACGGTCCTTCTCAGCTGCGAGTAGCAGCGCTCGCAGTACACAGAGCTTCGCAAGGCCCGAAGACCCGGAGGGAAGTATCGCACACGCAAATGTGCCAGGACAGAGACGTGTTCTACGTTGTCCCCTCTCGTCGTGCAGTTTGTGCCTCTGCTGCTTCTGCTGTTAGGAATCGCTCCTTGAAAGGCGAGCGAGAGCGTCCTTCCGGGTGCATTGCACTGAGTCGAGTGCTCGCTCGGGACTTTGCTCTCGCGGCCAAGGCAAGAGGGCGTGCTTGCCCGCAGAACCGAGAACACGCTGTTGGGCAGAGCTGCAACTGACCGCTGGAGTTCAGCCTTCGCCGGACGGCAGAAGGCGAAGAACGAAGGCGCTTGCGAGCGGCGCAGTGCAGCGAAGAGCTCTCCGAATTCGCCGCTAGCTCCACGGTCCTTCTCAGCTGCGAGTAGCAGCGCTCGCAGTACACAGAGCTTCGCAAGGCCCGAAGACCCGGAGGGAAGTATCGCACACGCAAATGTGCCAGGACAGAGACGTGTTCTACGTTGTCCCCTCTCGTCGTGCAGTTTGTGCCTCTGCTGCTTCTGCTGTTAGGAATCGCTCCTTGAAAGGCGAGCGAGAGCGTCCTTCCGGGTGCATTGCACTGAGTCGAGTGCTCGCTCGGGACTTTGCTCTCGGGGCCAAGGCAAGAGGGCGTGCTTGCCCGCAGAACCGAGAACACGCTGTTGGGCAGAGCTGCAACTGACCGCTGGAGTTCAGCTCTCGCCGGACGGCAGAAGGCGAAGAACGAAGGCGCTTGCGAGCGGCGCAGTGCAGCGAAGAGCTCTCCGAATTCGCCGCTAGCTCCACGGTCCTTCTCAGCTGCGAGTAGCAGCGCTCGCAGTACACAGAGCTTCGCAAGGCCCGAAGAGCCGGAGGGAAGTATCGCACACGCAAATGTGCCAGGACAGAGACGTGTTCTACGTTGTCCCCTCTCGTCGTGCAGTTTGTGCCTCTGCTGCTTCTGCTGTTAGGAATCGCTCTTTGAAAGGCGAGCGAGAGCGTCCTTCCGGGTGCATTGCACTGAGTCGAGTGCTCGCTCGGGACTTTGCTCTCGGGGCCAAGGCAAGAGGGCGTGCTTGCCCGCAGAACCGAGAACACGCTGTTGGGCAGAGCTGCAACTGACCGCTGGAGTTCAGCTCTCGCCGGACGGCAGAAGGCGAAGAACGAAGGCGCTTGCGAGCGGCGCAGTGCAGCGAAGAGCTCTCCGAATTCGCCGCTAGCTCCACGGTCCTTCTCAGCTGCGAGTAGCAGCGCTCGCAGTACACAGAGCTTCGCAAGGCCCGAAGACCCGGAGGGAAGTATCGCACACGCAAATGTGCCAGGACAGAGACGTGTTCTACGTTGTCCCCTCTCGTCGTGCAGTTTGTGCCTCTGCTGCTTCTGCTGTTAGGAATCGCTCCTTGAAAGGCGAGCGAGAGCGTCCTTCCGGGTGCATTGCACTGAGTCGAGTGCTCGCTCGGGACTTTGCTCTCGCGGCCAAGGCAAGAGGGCGTGCTTGCCCGCAGAACCGAGAACACGCTGTTGGGCAGAGCTGCAACTGACCGCTGGAGTTCAGCTCTCGCCGGACGGCAGAAGGCGAAGAACGAAGGCGCTTGCGAGCGGCGCAGTGCAGCGAAGAGCTCTCCGAATTCGCCGCTAGCTCCACGGTCCTTCTCAGCTGCGAGTAGCAGCGCTCGCAGTACACAGAGCTTCGCAAGGCCCGAAGACCCGGAGGGAAGTATCGCACACGCAAATGTGCCAGGACAGAGACGTGTTCTACGTTGTCCCTTCTCGTCGTGCAGTTTGTGCCTCTGCTGCTTCTGCTGTTAGGAATCGCTCCTTGAAAGGCGAGCGAGAGCGTCCTTCCGGGTGCATTGCACTGAGTCGAGTGCTCGCTCGGGACTTTGCTCTCGGGGCCAAGGCAAGAGGGCGTGCTTGCCCGCAGAACCGAGAACACGCTGTTGGGCAGAGCGGCAACTGACCGCTGGAGTTCAGCTCTCGCCGGACGGCAGAAGGCGAAGAACGAAGGCGCTTGCGAGCGGCGCAGTGCAGCGAAGAGCTCTCCGAATTCGCCGCTAGCTCCACGGTCCTTCTCAGCTGCGAGTAGCAGCGCTCGCAGTACACAGAGCTTCGCAAGGCCCGAAGACCCGGAGGGAAGTATCGCACACGCAAATGTGCCAGGACAGAGACGTGTTCTACGGTGTCCCCTCTCGTCGTGCAGTTTGTGCCTCTGCTGCTTCTGCTGTTAGGAATCGCTCCTTGAAAGGCGAGCGAGAGCGTCCTTCCGGGTGCATTGCACTGAGTCGAGTGCTCGCTCGGGACTTTGCTCTCGCGGCCAAGGCAAGAGGGCGTGCTTGCCCGCAGAACCGAGAACACGCTGTTGGGCAGAGCTGCAACTGACCGCTGGAGTTCAGCTCTCGCCGGACGGCAGAAGGCGAAGAACGAAGGCGCTTGCGAGCGGCGCAGTGCAGCGAAGAGCTCTCCGAATTCGCCGCTAGCTCCACGGTCCTTCTCAGCTGCGAGTAGCAGCGCTCGCAGTACACAGAGCTTCGCAAGGCCCGAAGAGCCGGAGGGAAGTATCGCACACGCAAATGTGCCAGGACAGAGACGTGTTCTACGTTGTCCCCTCTCGTCGTGCAGTTTGTGCCTCTGCTGCTTCTGCTGTTAGGAATCGCTCCTTGAAAGGCGAGCGAGAGCGTCCTTCCGGGTGCATTGCACTGAGTCGAGTGCTCGCTCGGGACTTTGCTCTCGCGGCCAAGGCAAGAGGGCGTGCTTGCCCGCAGAACCGAGAACACGCTGTTGGGCAGAGCTGCAACTGACCGCTGGAGTTCAGCTCTCGCCGGACGGCAGAAGGCGAAGAACGAAGGCGCTTGCGAGCGGCGCAGTGCAGCGAAGAGCTCTCCGAATTCGCCGCTAGCTCCACGGTCCTTCTCAGCTGCGAGTAGCAGCGCTCGCAGTACACAGAGCTTCGCAAGGCCCGAAGACCCGGAGGGAAGTATCGCACACGCAAATGTGCCAGGACAGAGACGTGTTCTACGTTGTCCCTTCTCGTCGTGCAGTTTGTGCCTCTGCTGCTTCTGCTGTTAGGAATCGCTCCTTGAAAGGCGAGCGAGAGCGTCCTTCCGGGTGCATTGCACTGAGTCGAGTGCTCGCTCGGGACTTTGCTCTCGGGGCCAAGGCAAGAGGGCGTGCTTGCTCGCAGAACCGAGAACACGCTGTTGGGCAGAGCTGCAACTGACCGCTGGAGTTCAGCTCTCGCCGGACGGCAGAAGGCGAAGAACGAAGCCGCTTGCGAGCGGCGCAGTGCAGCGAAGAGCTCTCCGAATTCGCCGCTAGCTCCACGGTCCTTCTCAGCTGCGAGTAGCAGCGCTCGCAGTACACAGAGCTTCGCAAGGCCCGAAGACCCGGAGGGAAGTATCGCACACGCAAATGTGCCAGGACAGAGACGTGTTCTACGTTGTCCCCTCTCGTCGTGCAGTTTGTGCCTCTGCTGCTTCTGCTGTTAGGAATCGCTCCTTGAAAGGCGAGCGAGAGCGTCCTTCCGGGTGCATTGCACTGAGTCGAGTGCTCGCTCGGGACTTTGCTCTCGCGGCCAAGGCAAGAGGGCGTGCTTGCCCGCAGAACCGAGAACACGCTGTTGGGCAGAGCTGCAACTGACCGCTGGAGTTCAGCTCTCGCCGGACGGCAGAAGGCGAAGAACGAAGCCGCTTGCGAGCGGCGCAGTGCAGCGAAGAGCTCTCCGAATTCGCCGCTAGCTCCACGGTCCTTCTCAGCTGCGAGTAGCAGCGCTCGCAGTACACAGAGCTTCGCAAGGCCCGAAGAGCCGGAGGGAAGTATCGCACACGAAAATGTGCCAGGACAGAGACGTGTTCTACGTTGTCCCCTCTCGTCGTGCAGTTTGTGCCTCTGCTGCTTCTGCTGTTAGGAATCGCTCCTTGAAAGGCGAGCGAGAGCGTCCTTCCGGGTGCATTGCACTGAGTCGAGTGCTCGCTCGGGACTTTGCTCTCGCGGCCAAGGCAAGAGGGCGTGCTTGCCCGCAGAACCGAGAACACGCTGTTGGGCAGAGCTGCAACGGACCGCTGGAGTTCAGCTCTCGCCGGACGGCAGAAGGCGAAGAACGAAGGCGCTTGCGAGCGGCGCAGTGCAGCGAAGAGCTCTCCGAATTCGCCGCTAGCTCCACGGTCCTTCTCAGCTGCGAGTAGCAGCGCTCGCAGTACACAGAGCTTCGCAAGGCCCGAAGAGCCGGAGGGAAGTATCGCACACGCAAATGTGCCAGGACAGAGACGTGTTCTACGTTGTCCCTTCTCGTCGTGCAGTTTGTGCCTCTGCTGCTTCTGCTGTTAGGAATCGCTCCTTGAAAGGCGAGCGAGAGCGTCCTTCCGGGTGCATTGCACTGAGTCGAGTGCTCGCTCGGGACTTTGCTCTCGGGGCCAAGGCAAGAGGGCGTGCTTGCCCGCAGAACCGAGAACACGCTGTTGGGCAGAGCGGCAACTGACCGCTGGAGTTCAGCTCTCGCCGGACGGCAGAAGGCGAAGAACGAAGGCGCTTGCGAGCGGCGCAGTGCAGCGAAGAGCTCTCCGAATTCGCCGCTAGCTCCACGGTCCTTCTCAGCTGCGAGTAGCAGCGCTCGCAGTACACAGAGCTTCGCAAGGCCCGAAGACCCGGAGGGAAGTATCGCACACGCAAATGTGCCAGGACAGAGACGTGTTCTACGGTGTCCCTTCTCGTCGTGCAGTTTGTGCCTCTGCTGCTTCTGCTGTTAGGAATCGCTCCTTGAAAGGCGAGCGAGAGCGTCCTTCCGGGTGCATTGCACTGAGTCGAGTGCTCGCTCGGGACTTTGCTCTCGGGGCCAAGGCAAGAGGGCGTGCTTGCCCGCAGAACCGAGAACACGCTGTTGGGCAGAGCTGCAACGGACCGCTGGAGTTCAGCCTTCGCCGGACGGCAGAAGGCGAAGAACGAAGCCGCTTGCGAGCGGCGCAGTGCAGCGAAGAGCTCTCCGAATTCGCCGCTAGCTCCACGGTCCTTCTCAGCTGCGAGTAGCAGCGCTCGCAGTACACAGAGCTTCGCAAGGCCCGAAGAGCCGGAGGGAAGTATCGCACACGCAAATGTGCCAGGACAGAGACGTGTTCTACGTTGTCCCCTCTCGTCGTGCAGTTTGTGCCTCTGCTGCTTCTGCTGTTAGGAATCGCTCTTTGAAAGGCGAGCGAGAGCGTCCTTCCGGGTGCATTGCACTGAGTCGAGTGCTCGCTCGGGACTTTGCTCTCGGGGCCAAGGCAAGAGGGCGTGCTTGCTCGCAGAACCGAGAACACGCTGTTGGGCAGAGCTGCAACTGACCGCTGGAGTTCAGCTCTCGCCGGACGGCAGAAGGCGAAGAACGAAGGCGCTTGCGAGCGGCGCAGTGCAGCGAAGAGCTCTCCGTATTCGCCGCTAGCTCCACGGTCCTTCTCAGCTGCGGGTAGCAGCGCTCGCAGTACACAGAGCTTCGCAAGGCCCGAAGACCCGGAGGGAAGTATCGCACACGCAAATGTGCCAGGACAGAGACGTGTTCTACGTTGTCCCCTCTCGTCGTGCAGTTTGTGCCTCTGCTGCTTCTGCTGTTAGGAATCGCTCCTTGAAAGGCGAGCGAGAGCGTCCTTCCGGGTGCATTGCACTGAGTCGAGTGCTCGCTCGGGACTTTGCTCTCGGGGCCAAGGCAAGAGGGCGTGCTTGCCCGCAGAACCGAGAACACGCTGTTGGGCAGAGCTGCAACGGACCGCTGGAGTTCAGCCTTCGCCGGACGGCAGAAGGCGAAGAACGAAGCCGCTTGCGAGCGGCGCAGTGCAGCGAAGAGCTCTCCGAATTCGCCGCTAGCTCCACGGTCCTTCTCAGCTGCGAGTAGCAGCGCTCGCAGTACACAGAGCTTCGCAAGGCCCGAAGAGCCGGAGGGAAGTATCGCACACGCAAATGTGCCAGGACAGAGACGTGTTCTACGTTGTCCCTTCTCGTCGTGCAGTTTGTGCCTCTGCTGCTTCTGCTGTTAGGAATCGCTCCTTGAAAGGCGAGCGAGAGCGTCCTTCCGGGTGCATTGCACTGAGTCGAGTGCTCGCTCGGGACTTTGCTCTCGGGGCCAAGGCAAGAGGGCGTGCTTGCCCGACGAACCGAGAACACGCTGTTGGGCAGAGCTGCAACTGACCGCTGGAGTTCAGCTCTCGCCGGACGGCAGAAGGCGAAGAACGAAGCCGCTTGCGAGCGGCGCAGTGCAGCGAAGAGCTCTCCGAATTCGCCGCTAGCTCCACGGTCCTTCTCAGCTGCGAGTAGCAGCGCTCGCAGTACACAGAGCTTCGCAAGGCCCGAAGAGCCGGAGGGAAGTATCGCACACGCAAATGTGCCAGGACAGAGACGTGTTCTACGTTGTCCCCTCTCGTCGTGCAGTTTGTGCCTCTGCTGCTTCTGCTGTTAGGAATCGCTCCTTGAAAGGCGAGCGAGAGCGTCCTTCCGGGTGCATTGCACTGAGTCGAGTGCTCGCTCGGGACTTTGCTCTCGGGGCCAAGGCAAGAGGGCGTGCTTGCCCGCAGAACCGAGAACACGCTGTTGGGCAGAGCTGCAACGGACCGCTGGAGTTCAGCCTTCGCCGGACGGCAGAAGGCGAAGAACGAAGCCGCTTGCGAGCGGCGCAGTGCAGCGAAGAGCTCTCCGAATTCGCCGCTAGCTCCACGGTCCTTCTCAGCTGCGAGTAGCAGCGCTCGCAGTACACAGAGCTTCGCAAGGCCCGAAGACCCGGAGGGAAGTATCGCACACGCAAATGTGCCAGGACAGAGACGTGTTCTACGTTGTCCCCTCTCGTCGTGCAGTTTGTGCCTCTGCTGCTTCTGCTGTTAGGAATCGCTCCTTGAAAGGCGAGCGAGAGCGTCCTTCCGGGTGCATTGCACTGAGTCGAGTGCTCGCTCGGGACTTTGCTCTCGGGGCCAAGGCAAGAGGGCGTGCTTGCCCGCAGAACCGAGAACACGCTGTTGGGCAGAGCTGCAACGGACCGCTGGAGTTCAGCCTTCGCCGGACGGCAGAAGGCGAAGAACGAAGCCGCTTGCGAGCGGCGCAGTGCAGCGAAGAGCTCTCCGAATTCGCCGCTAGCTCCACGGTCCTTCTCAGCTGCGAGTAGCAGCGCTCGCAGTACACAGAGCTTCGCAAGGCCCGAAGAGCCGGAGGGAAGTATCGCACACGCAAATGTGCCAGGACAGAGACGTGTTCTACGTTGTCCCTTCTCGTCGTGCAGTTTGTGCCTCTGCTGCTTCTGCTGTTAGGAATCGCTCCTTGAAAGGCGAGCGAGAGCGTCCTTCCGGGTGCATTGCACTGAGTCGAGTGCTCGCTCGGGACTTTGCTCTCGGGGCCAAGGCAAGAGGGCGTGCTTGCCCGACGAACCGAGAACACGCTGTTGGGCAGAGCTGCAACTGACCGCTGGAGTTCAGCTCTCGCCGGACGGCAGAAGGCGAAGAACGAAGCCGCTTGCGAGCGGCGCAGTGCAGCGAAGAGCTCTCCGAATTCGCCGCTAGCTCCACGGTCCTTCTCAGCTGCGAGTAGCAGCGCTCGCAGTACACAGAGCTTCGCAAGGCCCGAAGAGCCGGAGGGAAGTATCGCACACGCAAATGTGCCAGGACAGAGACGTGTTCTACGTTGTCCCCTCTCGTCGTGCAGTTTGTGCCTCTGCTGCTTCTGCTGTTAGGAATCGCTCCTTGAAAGGCGAGCGAGAGCGTCCTTCCGGGTGCATTGCACTGAGTCGAGTGCTCGCTCGGGACTTTGCTCTCGGGGCCAAGGCAAGAGGGCGTGCTTGCCCGCAGAACCGAGAACACGCTGTTGGGCAGAGCTGCAACGGACCGCTGGAGTTCAGCCTTCGCCGGACGGCAGAAGGCGAAGAACGAAGCCGCTTGCGAGCGGCGCAGTGCAGCGAAGAGCTCTCCGAATTCGCCGCTAGCTCCACGGTCCTTCTCAGCTGCGAGTAGCAGCGCTCGCAGTACACAGAGCTTCGCAAGGCCCGAAGAGCCGGAGGGAAGTATCGCACACGCAAATGTGCCAGGACAGAGACGTGTTCTACGTTGTCCCTTCTCGTCGTGCAGTTTGTGCCTCTGCTGCTTCTGCTGTTAGGAATCGCTCCTTGAAAGGCGAGCGAGAGCGTCCTTCCGGGTGCATTGCACTGAGTCGAGTGCTCGCTCGGGACTTTGCTCTCGGGGCCAAGGCAAGAGGGCGTGCTTGCCCGCAGAACCGAGAACACGCTGTTGGGCAGAGCTGCAACTGACCGCTGGAGTTCAGCTCTCGCCGGACGGCAGAAGGCGAAGAACGAAGCCGCTTGCGAGCGGCGCAGTGCAGCGAAGAGCTCTCCGAATTCGCCGCTAGCTCCACGGTCCTTCTCAGCTGCGAGTAGCAGCGCTCGCAGTACACAGAGCTTCGCAAGGCCCGAAGAGCCGGAGGGAAGTATCGCACACGCAAATGTGCCAGGACAGAGACGTGTTCTACGTTGTCCCCTCTCGTCGTGCAGTTTGTGCCTCTGCTGCTTCTGCTGTTAGGAATCGCTCCTTGAAAGGCGAGCGAGAGCGTCCTTCCGGGTGCATTGCACTGAGTCGAGTGCTCGCTCGGGACTTTGCTCTCGGGGCCAAGGCAAGAGGGCGTGCTTGCCCGCAGAACCGAGAACACGCTGTTGGGCAGAGCTGCAACGGACCGCTGGAGTTCAGCTCTCGCCGGACGGCAGAAGGCGAAGAACGAAGGCGCTTGCGAGCGGCGCAGTGCAGCGAAGAGCTCTCCGAATTCGCCGCTAGCTCCACGGTCCTTCTCAGCTGCGAGTAGCAGCGCTCGCAGTACACAGAGCTTCGCAAGGCCCGAAGAGCCGGAGGGAAGTATCGCTCACGCAAATGTGCCAGGACAGAGACGTGTTCTACGTTGTCCCCTCTCGTCGTGCAGTTTGTGCCTCTGCTGCTTCTGCTGTTAGGAATCGCTCTTTGAAAGGCGAGCGAGAGCGTCCTTCCGGGTGCATTGCACTGAGTCGAGTGCTCGCTCGGGACTTTGCTCTCGCGGCCAAGGCAAGAGGGCGTGCTTGCCCGCAGAACCGAGAACACGCTGTTGGGCAGAGCTGCAACGGACCGCTGGAGTTCAGCTCTCGCCGGACGGCAGAAGGCGAAGAACGAAGGCGCTTGCGAGCTGCGCAGTGCAGCGAAGAGCTCTCCGAATTCGCCGCTAGCTCCACGGTCCTTCTCAGCTGCGAGTAGCAGCGCTCGCAGTACACAGAGCTTCGCAAGGCCCGAAGACCCGGAGGGAAGTATCGCACACGCAAATGTGCCAGGACAGAGACGTGTTCTACGTTGTCTCCTCTCGTCGTGCAGTTTGTGCCTCTGCTGCTTCTGCTGTTAGGAATCGCTCCTTGAAAGGCGAGCGAGAGCGTCCTTCCGGGTGCATTGCACTGAGTCGAGTGCTCGCTCGGGACTTTGCTCTCGGGGCCAAGGCAAGAGGGCGTGCTTGCTCGCAGAACCGAGAACACGCTGTTGGGCAGAGCTGCAACTGACCGCTGGAGTTCAGCTCTCGCCGGACGGCAGAAGGCGAAGAACGAAGCCGCTTGCGAGCGGCGCAGTGCAGCGAAGAGCTCTCCGAATTCGCCGCTAGCTCCACGGTCCTTCTCAGCTGCGAGTAGCAGCGCTCGCAGTACACAGAGCTTCGCAAGGCCCGAAGACCCGGAGGGAAGTATCGCACACGCAAATGTGCCAGGACAGAGACGTGTTCTACGTTGTCCCCTCTCGTCGTGCAGTTTGTGCCTCTGCTGCTTCTGCTGTTAGGAATCGCTCCTTGAAAGGCGAGCGAGAGCGTCCTTCCGGGTGCATTGCACTGAGTCGAGTGCTCGCTCGGGACTTTGCTCTCGCGGCCAAGGCAAGAGGGCGTGCTTGCCCGCAGAACCGAGAACACGCTGTTGGGCAGAGCTGCAACTGACCGCTGAAGTTCAGCTCTCGCCGGACGGCAGAAGGCGAAGAACGAAGCCGCTTGCGAGCGGCGCAGTGCAGCGAAGAGCTCTCCGAATTCGCCGCTAGCTCCACGGTCCTTCTCAGCTGCGAGTAGCAGCGCTCGCAGTACACAGAGCTTCGCAAGGCCCGAAGAGCCGGAGGGAAGTATCGCACACGAAAATGTGCCAGGACAGAGACGTGTTCTACGTTGTCCCCTCTCGTCGTGCAGTTTGTGCCTCTGCTGCTTCTGCTGTTAGGAATCGCTCCTTGAAAGGCGAGCGAGAGCGTCCTTCCGGGTGCATTGCACTGAGTCGAGTGCTCGCTCGGGACTTTGCTCTCGCGGCCAAGGCAAGAGGGCGTGCTTGCCCGCAGAACCGAGAACACGCTGTTGGGCAGAGCTGCAACTGACCGCTGGAGTTCAGCTCTCGCCGGACGGCAGAAGGCGAAGAACGAAGGCGCTTGCGAGCGGCGCAGTGCAGCGAAGAGCTCTCCGAATTCGCCGCTAGCTCCACGGTCCTTCTCAGCTGCGAGTAGCAGCGCTCGCAGTACACAGAGCTTCGCAAGGCCCGAAGAGCCGGAGGGAAGTATCGCACACGCAAATGTGCCAGGACAGAGACGTGTTCTACGTTGTCCCTTCTCGTCGTGCAGTTTGTGCCTCTGCTGCTTCTGCTGTTAGGAATCGCTCCTTGAAAGGCGAGCGAGAGCGTCCTTCCGGGTGCATTGCACTGAGTCGAGTGCTCGCTCGGGACTTTGCTCTCGGGGCCAAGGCAAGAGGGCGTGCTTGCCCGCAGAACCGAGAACACGCTGTTGGGCAGAGCTGCAACTGACCGCTGGAGTTCAGCTCTCGCCGGACGGCAGAAGGCGAAGAACGAAGCCGCTTGCGAGCGGCGCAGTGCAGCGAAGAGCTCTCCGAATTCGCCGCTAGCTCCACGGTCCTTCTCAGCTGCGAGTAGCAGCGCTCGCAGTACACAGAGCTTCGCAAGGCCCGAAGAGCCGGAGGGAAGTATCGCACACGCAAATGTGCCAGGACAGAGACGTGTTCTACGGTGTCCCTTCTCGTCGTGCAGTTTGTGCCTCTGCTGCTTCTGCTGTTAGGAATCGCTCCTTGAAAGGCGAGCGAGAGCGTCCTTCCGGGTGCATTGCACTGAGTCGAGTGCTCGCTCGGGACTTTGCTCTCGGGGCCAAGGCAAGAGGGCGTGCTTGCCCGCAGAACCGAGAACACGCTGTTGGGCAGAGCTGCAACTGACCGCTGGAGTTCAGCTCTCGCCGGACGGCAGAAGGCGAAGAACGAAGCCACTTGCGAGCGGCGCAGTGCAGCGAAGAGCTCTCCGAATTCGCCGCTAGCTCCACGGTCCTTCTCAGCTGCGAGTAGCAGCGCTCGCAGTACACAGAGCTTCGCAAGGCCCGAAGAGCCGGAGGGAAGTATCGCACACGCAAATGTGCCAGGACAGAGACGTGTTGTACGTTGTCCCCTCTCGTCGTGCAGTTTGTGCCTCTGCTGCTTCTGCTGTTAGGAATCGCTCTTTGAAAGGCGAGCGAGAGCGTCCTTCCGGGTGCATTGCACTGAGTCGAGTGCTCGCTCGGGACTTTGCTCTCGGGGCCAAGGCAAGAGGGCGTGCTTGCTCGCAGAACCGAGAACACGCTGTTGGGCAGAGCTGCAACTGACCGCTGGAGTTCAGCTCTCGCCGGACGGCAGAAGGCGAAGAACGAAGCCGCTTGCGAGCGGCGCAGTGCAGCGAAGAGCTCTCCGAATTCGCCGCTAGCTCCACGGTCCTTCTCAGCTGCGGGTAGCAGCGCTCGCAGTACACAGAGCTTCGCAAGGCCCGAAGACCCGGAGGGAAGTATCGCACACGCAAATGTGCCAGGACAGAGACGTGTTGTACGTTGTCCCCTCTCGTCGTGCAGTTTGTGCCTCTGCTGCTTCTGCTGTTAGGAATCGCTCCTTGAAAGGCGAGCGAGAGCGTCCTTCCGGGTGCATTGCACTGAGTCGAGTGCTCGCTCGGGACTTTGCTCTCGGGGCCAAGGCAAGAGGGCGTGCTTGCCCGCAGAACCGAGAACACGCTGTTGGGCAGAGCTGCAACTGACCGCTGGAGTTCAGCTCTCGCCGGACGGCAGAAGGCGAAGAACGAAGCCGCTTGCGAGCGGCGCAGTGCAGCGAAGAGCTCTCCGAATTCGCCGCTAGCTCCACGGTCCTTCTCAGCTGCGAGTAGCAGCGCTCGCAGTACACAGAGCTTCGCAAGGCCCGAAGACCCGGAGGGAAGTATCGCACACGCAAATGTGCCAGGACAGAGACGTGTTCTACGTTGTCCCCTCTCGTCGTGCAGTTTGTGCCTCTGCTGCTTCTGCTGTTAGGAATCGCTCCTTGAAAGGCGAGCGAGAGCGTCCTTCCGGGTGCATTGCACTGAGTCGAGTGCTCGCTCGGGACTTTGCTCTCGGGGCCAAGGCAAGAGGGCGTGCTTGCCCGCAGAACCGAGAACACGCTGTTGGGCAGAGCTGCAACGGACCGCTGGAGTTCAGCCTTCGCCGGACGGCAGAAGGCGAAGAACGAAGCCGCTTGCGAGCGGCGCAGTGCAGCGAAGAGCTCTCCGAATTCGCCGCTAGCTCCACGGTCCTTCTCAGCTGCGAGTAGCAGCGCTCGCAGTACACAGAGCTTCGCAAGGCCCGAAGAGCCGGAGGGAAGTATCGCACACGAAAATGTGCCAGGACAGAGACGTGTTCTACGTTGTCCCTTCTCGTCGTGCAGTTTGTGCCTCTGCTGCTTCTGCTGTTAGGAATCGCTCCTTGAAAGGCGAGCGAGAGCGTCCTTCCGGGTGCATTGCACTGAGTCGAGTGCTCGCTCGGGACTTTGCTCTCGGGGCCAAGGCAAGAGGGCGTGCTTGCCCGACGAACCGAGAACACGCTGTTGGGCAGAGCTGCAACTGACCGCTGGAGTTCAGCTCTCGCCGGACGGCAGAAGGCGAAGAACGAAGCCGCTTGCGAGCGGCGCAGTGCAGCGAAGAGCTCTCCGAATTCGCCGCTAGCTCCACGGTCCTTCTCAGCTGCGAGTAGCAGCGCTCGCAGTACACAGAGCTTCGCAAGGCCCGAAGAGCCGGAGGGAAGTATCGCACACGCAAATGTGCCAGGACAGAGACGTGTTCTACGTTGTCCCCTCTCGTCGTGCAGTTTGTGCCTCTGCTGCTTCTGCTGTTAGGAATCGCTCCTTGAAAGGCGAGCGAGAGCGTCCTTCCGGGTGCATTGCACTGAGTCGAGTGCTCGCTCGGGACTTTGCTCTCGGGGCCAAGGCAAGAGGGCGTGCTTGCCCGCAGAACCGAGAACACGCTGTTGGGCAGAGCTGCAACGGACCGCTGGAGTTCAGCCTTCGCCGGACGGCAGAAGGCGAAGAACGAAGCCGCTTGCGAGCGGCGCAGTGCAGCGAAGAGCTCTCCGAATTCGCCGCTAGCTCCACGGTCCTTCTCAGCTGCGAGTAGCAGCGCTCGCAGTACACAGAGCTTCGCAAGGCCCGAAGAGCCGGAGGGAAGTATCGCACACGCAAATGTGCCAGGACAGAGACGTGTTCTACGTTGTCCCTTCTCGTCGTGCAGTTTGTGCCTCTGCTGCTTCTGCTGTTAGGAATCGCTCCTTGAAAGGCGAGCGAGAGCGTCCTTCCGGGTGCATTGCACTGAGTCGAGTGCTCGCTCGGGACTTTGCTCTCGGGGCCAAGGCAAGAGGGCGTGCTTGCCCGACGAACCGAGAACACGCTGTTGGGCAGAGCTGCAACTGACCGCTGGAGTTCAGCTCTCGCCGGACGGCAGAAGGCGAAGAACGAAGCCGCTTGCGAGCGGCGCAGTGCAGCGAAGAGCTCTCCGAATTCGCCGCTAGCTCCACGGTCCTTCTCAGCTGCGAGTAGCAGCGCTCGCAGTACACAGAGCTTCGCAAGGCCCGAAGAGCCGGAGGGAAGTATCGCACACGCAAATGTGCCAGGACAGAGACGTGTTCTACGTTGTCCCCTCTCGTCGTGCAGTTTGTGCCTCTGCTGCTTCTGCTGTTAGGAATCGCTCCTTGAAAGGCGAGCGAGAGCGTCCTTCCGGGTGCATTGCACTGAGTCGAGTGCTCGCTCGGGACTTTGCTCTCGGGGCCAAGGCAAGAGGGCGTGCTTGCCCGCAGAACCGAGAACACGCTGTTGGGCAGAGCTGCAACGGACCGCTGGAGTTCAGCTCTCGCCGGACGGCAGAAGGCGAAGAACGAAGGCGCTTGCGAGCGGCGCAGTGCAGCGAAGAGCTCTCCGAATTCGCCGCTAGCTCCACGGTCCTTCTCAGCTGCGAGTAGCAGCGCTCGCAGTACACAGAGCTTCGCAAGGCCCGAAGACCCGGAGGGAAGTATCGCACACGCAAATGTGCCAGGACAGAGACGTGTTCTACGTTGTCCCCTCTCGTCGTGCAGTTTGTGCCTCTGCTGCTTCTGCTGTTAGGAATCGCTCCTTGAAAGGCGAGCGAGAGCGTCCTTCCGGGTGCATTGCACTGAGTCGAGTGCTCGCTCGGGACTTTGCTCTCGGGGCCAAGGCAAGAGGGCGTGCTTGCCCGCAGAACCGAGAACACGCTGTTGGGCAGAGCTGCAACGGACCGCTGGAGTTCAGCTCTCGCCGGACGGCAGAAGGCGAAGAACGAAGCCGCTTGCGAGCGGCGCAGTGCAGCGAAGAGCTCTCCGAATTCGCCGCTAGCTCCACGGTCCTTCTCAGCTGCGAGTAGCAGCGCTCGCAGTACACAGAGCTTCGCAAGGCCCGAAGAGCCGGAGGGAAGTATCGCACACGCAAATGTGCCAGGACAGAGACGTGTTCTACGTTGTCCCCTCTCGTCGTGCAGTTTGTGCCTCTGCTGCTTCTGCTGTTAGGAATCGCTCCTTGAAAGGCGAGCGAGAGCGTCCTTCCGGGTGCATTGCACTGAGTCGAGTGCTCGCTCGGGACTTTGCTCTCGGGGCCAAGGCAAGAGGGCGTGCTTGCCCGCAGAACCGAGAACACGCTGTTGGGCAGAGCTGCAACGGACCGCTGGAGTTCAGCTCTCGCCGGACGGCAGAAGGCGAAGAACGAAGCCGCTTGCGAGCGGCGCAGTGCAGCGAAGAGCTCTCCGAATTCGCCGCTAGCTCCACGGTCCTTCTCAGCTGCGAGTAGCAGCGCTCGCAGTACACAGAGCTTCGCAAGGCCCGAAGAGCCGGAGGGAAGTATCGCACACGCAAATGTGCCAGGACAGAGACGTGTTCTACGTTGTCCCCTCTCGTCGTGCAGTTTGTGCCTCTGCTGCTTCTGCTGTTAGGAATCGCTCCTTGAAAGGCGAGCGAGAGCGTCCTTCCGGGTGCATTGCACTGAGTCGAGTGCTCGCTCGGGACTTTGCTCTCGGGGCCAAGGCAAGAGGGCGTGCTTGCCCGCAGAACCGAGAACACGCTGTTGGGCAGAGCTGCAACGGACCGCTGGAGTTCAGCCTTCGCCGGACGGCAGAAGGCGAAGAACGAAGCCGCTTGCGAGCGGCGCAGTGCAGCGAAGAGCTCTCCGAATTCGCCGCTAGCTCCACGGTCCTTCTCAGCTGCGAGTAGCAGCGCTCGCAGTACACAGAGCTTCGCAAGGCCCGAAGAGCCGGAGGGAAGTATCGCACACGCAAATGTGCCAGGACAGAGACGTGTTCTACGTTGTCCCTTCTCGTCGTGCAGTTTGTGCCTCTGCTGCTTCTGCTGTTAGGAATCGCTCCTTGAAAGGCGAGCGAGAGCGTCCTTCCGGGTGCATTGCACTGAGTCGAGTGCTCGCTCGGGACTTTGCTCTCGGGGCCAAGGCAAGAGGGCGTGCTTGCCCGACGAACCGAGAACACGCTGTTGGGCAGAGCTGCAACTGACCGCTGGAGTTCAGCTCTCGCCGGACGGCAGAAGGCGAAGAACGAAGCCGCTTGCGAGCGGCGCAGTGCAGCGAAGAGCTCTCCGAATTCGCCGCTAGCTCCACGGTCCTTCTCAGCTGCGAGTAGCAGCGCTCGCAGTACACAGAGCTTCGCAAGGCCCGAAGAGCCGGAGGGAAGTATCGCACACGCAAATGTGCCAGGACAGAGACGTGTTCTACGTTGTCCCCTCTCGTCGTGCAGTTTGTGCCTCTGCTGCTTCTGCTGTTAGGAATCGCTCCTTGAAAGGCGAGCGAGAGCGTCCTTCCGGGTGCATTGCACTGAGTCGAGTGCTCGCTCGGGACTTTGCTCTCGGGGCCAAGGCAAGAGGGCGTGCTTGCCCGCAGAACCGAGAACACGCTGTTGGGCAGAGCTGCAACGGACCGCTGGAGTTCAGCTCTCGCCGGACGGCAGAAGGCGAAGAACGAAGGCGCTTGCGAGCGGCGCAGTGCAGCGAAGAGCTCTCCGAATTCGCCGCTAGCTCCACGGTCCTTCTCAGCTGCGAGTAGCAGCGCTCGCAGTACACAGAGCTTCGCAAGGCCCGAAGACCCGGAGGGAAGTATCGCACACGCAAATGTGCCAGGACAGAGACGTGTTCTACGTTGTCCCCTCTCGTCGTGCAGTTTGTGCCTCTGCTGCTTCTGCTGTTAGGAATCGCTCCTTGAAAGGCGAGCGAGAGCGTCCTTCCGGGTGCATTGCACTGAGTCGAGTGCTCGCTCGGGACTTTGCTCTCGGGGCCAAGGCAAGAGGGCGTGCTTGCCCGCAGAACCGAGAACACGCTGTTGGGCAGAGCTGCAACGGACCGCTGGAGTTCAGCTCTCGCCGGACGGCAGAAGGCGAAGAACGAAGCCGCTTGCGAGCGGCGCAGTGCAGCGAAGAGCTCTCCGAATTCGCCGCTAGCTCCACGGTCCTTCTCAGCTGCGAGTAGCAGCGCTCGCAGTACACAGAGCTTCGCAAGGCCCGAAGAGCCGGAGGGAAGTATCGCACACGCAAATGTGCCAGGACAGAGACGTGTTCTACGTTGTCCCCTCTCGTCGTGCAGTTTGTGCCTCTGCTGCTTCTGCTGTTAGGAATCGCTCCTTGAAAGGCGAGCGAGAGCGTCCTTCCGGGTGCATTGCACTGAGTCGAGTGCTCGCTCGGGACTTTGCTCTCGGGGCCAAGGCAAGAGGGCGTGCTTGCCCGCAGAACCGAGAACACGCTGTTGGGCAGAGCTGCAACGGACCGCTGGAGTTCAGCTCTCGCCGGACGGCAGAAGGCGAAGAACGAAGCCGCTTGCGAGCGGCGCAGTGCAGCGAAGAGCTCTCCGAATTCGCCGCTAGCTCCACGGTCCTTCTCAGCTGCGAGTAGCAGCGCTCGCAGTACACAGAGCTTCGCAAGGCCCGAAGAGCCGGAGGGAAGTATCGCACACGCAAATGTGCCAGGACAGAGACGTGTTCTACGTTGTCCCCTCTCGTCGTGCAGTTTGTGCCTCTGCTGCTTCTGCTGTTAGGAATCGCTCCTTGAAAGGCGAGCGAGAGCGTCCTTCCGGGTGCATTGCACTGAGTCGAGTGCTCGCTCGGGACTTTGCTCTCGGGGCCAAGGCAAGAGGGCGTGCTTGCCCGCAGAACCGAGAACACGCTGTTGGGCAGAGCTGCAACTGACCGCTGGAGTTCAGCTCTCGCCGGACGGCAGAAGGCGAAGAACGAAGGCGCTTGCGAGCGGCGCAGTGCAGCGAAGAGCTCTCCGAATTCGCCGCTAGCTCCACGGTCCTTCTCAGCTGCGAGTAGCAGCGCTCGCAGTACACAGAGCTTCGCAAGGCCCGAAGAGCCGGAGGGAAGTATCGCACACGCAAATGTGCCAGGACAGAGACGTGTTCTACGTTGTCCCCTCTCGTCGTGCAGTTTGTGCCTCTGCTGCTTCTGCTGTTAGGAATCGCTCCTTGAAAGGCGAGCGAGAGCGTCCTTCCGGGTGCATTGCACTGAGTCGAGTGCTCGCTCGGGACTTTGCTCTCGCGGCCAAGGCAAGAGGGCGTGCTTGCCCGCAGAACCGAGAACACGCTGTTGGGCAGAGCTGCAACTGACCGCTGGAGTTCAGCTCTCGCCGGACGGCAGAAGGCGAAGAACGAAGCCGCTTGCGAGCGGCGCAGTGCAGCGAAGAGCTCTCCGAATTCGCCGCTAGCTCCACGGTCCTTCTCAGCTGCGAGTAGCAGCGCTCGCAGTACACAGAGCTTCGCAAGGCCCGAAGAGCCGGAGGGTAGTATCGCACACGCAAATGTGCCAGGACAGAGACGTGTTCTACGTTGTCCCTTCTCGTCGTGCAGTTTGTGCCTCTGCTGCTTCTGCTGTTAGGAATCGCTCCTTGAAAGGCGAGCGAGAGCGTCCTTCCGGGTGCATTGCACTGAGTCGAGTGCTCGCTCGGGACTTTGCTCTCGGGGCCAAGGCAAGAGGGCGTGCTTGCCCGCAGAACCGAGAACACGCTGTTGGGCAGAGCTGCAACTGACCGCTGGAGTTCAGCTCTCGCCGGACGGCAGAAGGCGAAGAACGAAGCCGCTTGCGAGCGGCGCAGTGCAGCGAAGAGCTCTACGAATTCGCCGCTAGCTCCACGGTCCTTCTCAGCTGCGAGTAGCAGCGCTCGCAGTACACAGAGCTTCGCAAGGCCCGAAGAGCCGGAGGGAAGTATCGCACACGCAAATGTGCCAGGACAGAGACGTGTTCTACGTTGTCCCTTCTCGTCGTGCAGTTTGTGCCTCTGCTGCTTCTGCTGTTAGGAATCGCTCCTTGAAAGGCGAGCGAGAGCGTCCTTCCGGGTGCATTGCACTGAGTCGAGTGCTCGCTCGGGACTTTGCTCTCGGGGCCAAGGCAAGAGGGCGTGCTTGCCCGCAGAACCGAGAACACGCTGTTGGGCAGAGCTGCAACTGACCGCTGGAGTTCAGCTCTCGCCGGACGGCAGAAGGCGAAGAACGAAGCCGCTTGCGAGCGGCGCAGTGCAGCGAAGAGCTCTCCGAATTCGCCGCTAGCTCCACGGTCCTTCTCAGCTGCGGGTAGCAGCGCTCGCAGTACACAGAGCTTCGCAAGGCCCGAAGAGCCGGAGGGAAGTATCGCACACGCAAATGTGCCAGGACAGAGACGTGTTCTACGTTGTCCCCTCTCGTCGTGCAGTTTGTGCCTCTGCTGCTTCTGCTGTTAGGAATCGCTCCTTGAAAGGCGAGCGAGAGCGTCCTTCCGGGTGCATTGCACTGAGTCGAGTGCTCGCTCGGGACTTTGCTCTCGGGGCCAAGGCAAGAGGGCGTGCTTGCCCGCAGAACCGAGAACACGCTGTTGGGCAGAGCTGCAACGGACCGCTGGAGTTCAGCTCTCGCCGGACGGCAGAAGGCGAAGAACGTGGCGCTTGCCGAGCGGCGCAGTGCAGCGAAGAGCTCTCCGAATTCGCCGCTAGCTCCACGGTCCTTCTCAGCTGCGAGTAGCAGCGCTCGCAGTACACAGAGCTTCGCAAGGCCCGAAGAGCCGGAGGGAAGTATCGCACACGCAAATGTGCCAGGACAGAGACGTGTTCTACGTTGTCCCCTCTCGTCGTGCAGTTTGTGCCTCTGCTGCTTCTGCTGTTAGGAATCGCTCCTTGAAAGGCGAGCGAGAGCGTCCTTCCGGGTGCATTGCACTGAGTCGAGTGCTCGCTCGGGACTTTGCTCTCGGGGCCAAGGCAAGAGGGCGTGCTTGCCCGCAGAACCGAGAACACGCTGTTGGGCAGAGCTGCAAGGGACCGCTGGAGTTCAGCTCTCGCCGGACGGCAGAAGGCGAAGAACGAAGCCGCTTGCGAGCGGCGCAGTGCAGCGAAGAGCTCTCCGAATTCGCCGCTAGCTCCACGGTCCTTCTCAGCTGCGAGTAGCAGCGCTCGCAGTACACAGAGCTTCGCAAGGCCCGAAGAGCCGGAGGGAAGTATCGCACACGAAAATGTGCCAGGACAGAGACGTGTTCTACGTTGTCCCTTCTCGTCGTGCAGTTTGTGCCTCTGCTGCTTCTGCTGTTAGGAATCGCTCCTTGAAAGGCGAGCGAGAGCGTCCTTCCGGGTGCATTGCACTGAGTCGAGTGCTCGCTCGGGACTTTGCTCTCGGGGCCAAGGCAAGAGGGCGTGCTTGCCCGACGAACCGAGAACACGCTGTTGGGCAGAGCTGCAACTGACCGCTGGAGTTCAGCTCTCGCCGGACGGCAGAAGGCGAAGAACGAAGCCGCTTGCGAGCGGCGCAGTGCAGCGAAGAGCTCTCCGAATTCGCCGCTAGCTCCACGGTCCTTCTCAGCTGCGAGTAGCAGCGCTCGCAGTACACACAGCTTCGCAAGGTTCCGAAGAGCCGGAGGGAAGTATCGCACACGCAAATGTGCCAGGACAGAGACGTGTTCTACGTTGTCCCCTCTCGTCGTGCAGTTTGTGCCTCTGCTGCTTCTGCTGTTAGGAATCGCTCCTTGAAAGGCGAGCGAGAGCGTCCTTCCGGGTGCATTGCACTGAGTCGAGTGCTCGCTCGGGACTTTGCTCTCGGGGCCAAGGCAAGAGGGCGTGCTTGCCCGCAGAACCGAGAACACGCTGTTGGGCAGAGCTGCAACGGACCGCTGGAGTTCAGCTCTCGCCGGACGGCAGAAGGCGAAGAACGAAGGCGCTTGCGAGCGGCGCAGTGCAGCGAAGAGCTCTCCGAATTCGCCGCTAGCTCCACGGTCCTTCTCAGCTGCGAGTAGCAGCGCTCGCAGTACACAGAGCTTCGCAAGGCCCGAAGAGCCGGAGGGAAGTATCGCTCACGCAAATGTGCCAGGACAGAGACGTGTTCTACGTTGTCCCCTCTCGTCGTGCAGTTTGTGCCTCTGCTGCTTCTGCTGTTAGGAATCGCTCTTTGAAAGGCGAGCGAGAGCGTCCTTCCGGGTGCATTGCACTGAGTCGAGTGCTCGCTCGGGACTTTGCTCTCGCGGCCAAGGCAAGAGGGCGTGCTTGCCCGCAGAACCGAGAACACGCTGTTGGGCAGAGCTGCAACGGACCGCTGGAGTTCAGCTCTCGCCGGACGGCAGAAGGCGAAGAACGAAGGCGCTTGCGAGCGGCGCAGTGCAGCGAAGAGCTCTCCGAATTCGCCGTTAGCTCCACGGTCCTTCTCAGCTGCGAGTAGCAGCGCTCGCAGTACACAGAGCTTCGCAAGGCCCGAAGAGCCGGAGGGAAGTATCGCACACGCAAATGTGCCAAGACAGAGACGTGTTCTACGTTGTCCCCTCTCGTCGTGCAGTTTGTGCCTCTGCTGCTTCTGCTGTTAGGAATCGCTCCTTGAAAGGCGAGCGAGAGCGTCCTTCCGGGTGCATTGCACTGAGTCGAGTGCTCGCTCGGGACTTTGCTCTCGGGGCCAAGGCAAGAGGGCGTGCTTGCCCGCAGAACCGAGAACACGCTGTTGGGCAGAGCTGCAACTGACCGCTGGAGTTCAGCTCTCGCCGGACGGCAGAAGGCGAAGAACGAAGCCGCTTGCGAGCGGCGCAGTGCAGCGAAGAGCTCTCCGAATTCGCCGCTAGCTCCACGGTCCTTCTCAGCTGCGAGTAGCAGCGCTCGCAGTACACAGAGCTTCGCAAGGCCCGAAGAGCCGGAGGGAAGTATCGCACACGCAAATGTGCCAGGACAGAGACGTGTTCTACGTTGTCCCCTCTCGTCGTGCAGTTTGTGCCTCTGCTGCTTCTGCTGTTAGGAATCGCTCCTTGAAAGGCGAGCGAGAGCGTCCTTCCGGGTGCATTGCAGTGAGTCGAGTGCTCGCTCGGGACTTTGCTCTCGCGGCCAAGGCAAGAGGGCGTGCTTGCCCGCAGAACCGAGAACACGCTGTTGGGCAGAGCTGCAACTGACCGCTGGAGTTCAGCTCTCGCCGGACGGCAGAAGGCGAAGAACGAAGGCGCTTGCGAGCGGCGCAGTGCAGCGATGAGCTCTACGAATTCGCCGCTAGCTCCACGGTCCTTCTCAGCTGCGAGTAGCAGCGCTCGCAGTACACAGAGCTTCGCAAGGCCCGAAGAGCCGGAGGGAAGTATCGCTCACGCAAATGTGCCAGGACAGAGACGTGTTCTACGTTGTCCCCTCTCGTCGTGCAGTTTGTGCCTCTGCTGCTTCTGCTGTTAGGAATCGCTCTTTGAAAGGCGAGCGAGAGCGTCCTTCCGGGTGCATTGCACTGAGTCGAGTGCTCGCTCGGGACTTTGCTCTCGGGGCCAAGGCAAGAGGGCGTGCTTGCCCGCAGAACCGAGAACACGCTGTTGGGCAGAGCTGCAACTGACCGCTGGAGTTCAGCTCTCGCCGGACGGCAGAAGGCGAAGAACGAAGCCGCTTGCGAGCGGCGCAGTGCAGCGAAGAGCTCTCCGAATTCGCCGCTAGCTCCACGGTCCTTCTCAGCTGCGAGTAGCTGCTCTCGCAGTACACAGAGCTTCGCAATGCCCGAAGAGCCGGAGGGAAGTATCGCACACGCAAATGTGCCAGGACAGAGACGTGTTCTACGGTGTCCCCTCTCGTCGTGCAGTTTGTGCCTCTGCTGCTTCTGCTGTTAGGAATCGCTCCTTGAAAGGCGAGCGAGAGCGTCCTTCCGGGTGCATTGCACTGAGTCGAGTGCTCGCTCGGGACTTTGCTCTCGGGGCCAAGGCAAGAGGGCGTGCTTGCCCGCAGAACCGAGAACACGCTGTTGGGCAGAGCTGCAACTGACCGCTGGAGTTCAGCTCTCGCCGGACGGCAGAAGGCGAAGAACGAAGCCGCTTGCGAGCGGCGCAGTGCAGCGAAGAGCTCTCCGAATTCGCCGCTAGCTCCACGGTCCTTCTCAGCTGCGAGTAGCAGCGCTCGCAGTACACAGAGCTTCGCAAGGCCCGAAGAGCCGGAGGGAAGTATCGCACACGCAAATGTGCCAGGACAGAGACGTGTTCTACGTTGTCCCCTCTCGTCGTGCAGTTTGTGCCTCTGCTGCTTCTGCTGTTAGGAATCGCTCCTTGAAAGGCGAGCGAGAGCGTCCTTCCGGGTGCATTGCACTGAGTCGAGTGCTCGCTCGGGACTTTGCTCTCGGGGCCAAGGCAAGAGGGCGTGCTTGCCCGCAGAACCGAGAACACGCTGTTGGGCAGAGCTGCAACTGACCGCTGGAGTTCAGCTCTCGCCGGACGGCAGAAGGCGAAGAACGAAGCCGCTTGCGAGCGGCGCAGTGCAGCGAAGAGCTCTCCGAATTCGCCGCTAGCTCCACGGTCCTTCTCAGCTGCGGGTAGCAGCGCTCGCAGTACACAGAGCTTCGCAAGGCCCGAAGAGCCGGAGGGAAGTATCGCACACGCAAATGTGCCAGGACAGAGACGTGTTCTACGTTGTCCCCTCTCGTCGTGCAGTTTGTGCCTCTGCTGCTTCTGCTGTTAGGAATCGCTCCTTGAAAGGCGAGCGAGAGCGTCCTTCCGGGTGCATTGCACTGAGTCGAGTGCTCGCTCGGGACTTTGCTCTCGGGGCCAAGGCAAGAGGGCGTGCTTGCCCGCAGAACCGAGAACACGCTGTTGGGCAGAGCTGCAACGGACCGCTGGAGTTCAGCTCTCGCCGGACGGCAGAAGGCGAAGAACGAAGCCGCTTGCGAGCGGCGCAGTGCAGCGAAGAGCTCTCCGAATTCGCCGCTAGCTCCACGGTCCTTCTCAGCTGCGAGTAGCAGCGCTCGCAGTACACAGAGCTTCGCAAGGCCCGAAGAGCCGGAGGGTAGTATCGCACACGCAAATGTGCCAGGACAGAGACGTGTTCTACGTTGTCCCTTCTCGTCGTGCAGTTTGTGCCTCTGCTGCTTCTGCTGTTAGGAATCGCTCCTTGAAAGGCGAGCGAGAGCGTCCTTCCGGGTGCATTGCACTGAGTCGAGTGCTCGCTCGGGACTTTGCTCTCGGGGCCAAGGCAAGAGGGCGTGCTTGCCCGCAGAACCGAGAACACGCTGTTGGGCAGAGCTGCAACTGACCGCTGGAGTTCAGCTCTCGCCGGACGGCAGAAGGCGAAGAACGAAGCCGCTTGCGAGCGGCGCAGTGCAGCGAAGAGCTCTACGAATTCGCCGCTAGCTCCACGGTCCTTCTCAGCTGCGAGTAGCAGCGCTCGCAGTACACAGAGCTTCGCAAGGCCCGAAGAGCCGGAGGGAAGTATCGCACACGCAAATGTGCCAGGACAGAGACGTGTTCTACGTTGTCCCTTCTCGTCGTGCAGTTTGTGCCTCTGCTGCTTCTGCTGTTAGGAATCGCTCCTTGAAAGGCGAGCGAGAGCGTCCTTCCGGGTGCATTGCACTGAGTCGAGTGCTCGCTCGGGACTTTGCTCTCGGGGCCAAGGCAAGAGGGCGTGCTTGCCCGCAGAACCGAGAACACGCTGTTGGGCAGAGCTGCAACTGACCGCTGGAGTTCAGCTCTCGCCGGACGGCAGAAGGCGAAGAACGAAGCCGCTTGCGAGCGGCGCAGTGCAGCGAAGAGCTCTCCGAATTCGCCGCTAGCTCCACGGTCCTTCTCAGCTGCGGGTAGCAGCGCTCGCAGTACACAGAGCTTCGCAAGGCCCGAAGAGCCGGAGGGAAGTATCGCACACGCAAATGTGCCAGGACAGAGACGTGTTCTACGTTGTCCCCTCTCGTCGTGCAGTTTGTGCCTCTGCTGCTTCTGCTGTTAGGAATCGCTCCTTGAAAGGCGAGCGAGAGCGTCCTTCCGGGTGCATTGCACTGAGTCGAGTGCTCGCTCGGGACTTTGCTCTCGGGGCCAAGGCAAGAGGGCGTGCTTGCCCGCAGAACCGAGAACACGCTGTTGGGCAGAGCTGCAACGGACCGCTGGAGTTCAGCTCTCGCCGGACGGCAGAAGGCGAAGAACGAAGGCGCTTGCGAGCGGCGCAGTGCAGCGAAGAGCTCTCCGAATTCGCCGCTAGCTCCACGGTCCTTCTCAGCTGCGAGTAGCAGCGCTCGCAGTACACAGAGCTTCGCAAGGCCCGAAGAGCCGGAGGGAAGTATCGCACACGCAAATGTGCCAGGACAGAGACGTGTTCTACGTTGTCCCCTCTCGTCGTGCAGTTTGTGCCTCTGCTGCTTCTGCTGTTAGGAATCGCTCCTTGAAAGGCGAGCGAGAGCGTCCTTCCGGGTGCATTGCACTGAGTCGAGTGCTCGCTCGGGACTTTGCTCTCGGGGCCAAGGCAAGAGGGCGTGCTTGCCCGCAGAACCGAGAACACGCTGTTGGGCAGAGCTGCAAGGGACCGCTGGAGTTCAGCTCTCGCCGGACGGCAGAAGGCGAAGAACGAAGCCGCTTGCGAGCGGCGCAGTGCAGCGAAGAGCTCTCCGAATTCGCCGCTAGCTCCACGGTCCTTCTCAGCTGCGAGTAGCAGCGCTCGCAGTACACAGAGCTTCGCAAGGCCCGAAGAGCCGGAGGGAAGTATCGCACACGAAAATGTGCCAGGACAGAGACGTGTTCTACGTTGTCCCTTCTCGTCGTGCAGTTTGTGCCTCTGCTGCTTCTGCTGTTAGGAATCGCTCCTTGAAAGGCGAGCGAGAGCGTCCTTCCGGGTGCATTGCACTGAGTCGAGTGCTCGCTCGGGACTTTGCTCTCGGGGCCAAGGCAAGAGGGCGTGCTTGCCCGACGAACCGAGAACACGCTGTTGGGCAGAGCTGCAACTGACCGCTGGAGTTCAGCTCTCGCCGGACGGCAGAAGGCGAAGAACGAAGCCGCTTGCGAGCGGCGCAGTGCAGCGAAGAGCTCTCCGAATTCGCCGCTAGCTCCACGGTCCTTCTCAGCTGCGAGTAGCAGCGCTCGCAGTACACACAGCTTCGCAAGGTTCCGAAGAGCCGGAGGGAAGTATCGCACACGCAAATGTGCCAGGACAGAGACGTGTTCTACGTTGTCCCCTCTCGTCGTGCAGTTTGTGCCTCTGCTGCTTCTGCTGTTAGGAATCGCTCCTTGAAAGGCGAGCGAGAGCGTCCTTCCGGGTGCATTGCACTGAGTCGAGTGCTCGCTCGGGACTTTGCTCTCGGGGCCAAGGCAAGAGGGCGTGCTTGCCCGCAGAACCGAGAACACGCTGTTGGGCAGAGCTGCAACGGACCGCTGGAGTTCAGCTCTCGCCGGACGGCAGAAGGCGAAGAACGAAGGCGCTTGCGAGCGGCGCAGTGCAGCGAAGAGCTCTCCGAATTCGCCGCTAGCTCCACGGTCCTTCTCAGCTGCGAGTAGCAGCGCTCGCAGTACACAGAGCTTCGCAAGGCCCGAAGAGCCGGAGGGAAGTATCGCTCACGCAAATGTGCCAGGACAGAGACGTGTTCTACGTTGTCCCCTCTCGTCGTGCAGTTTGTGCCTCTGCTGCTTCTGCTGTTAGGAATCGCTCTTTGAAAGGCGAGCGAGAGCGTCCTTCCGGGTGCATTGCACTGAGTCGAGTGCTCGCTCGGGACTTTGCTCTCGCGGCCAAGGCAAGAGGGCGTGCTTGCCCGCAGAACCGAGAACACGCTGTTGGGCAGAGCTGCAACGGACCGCTGGAGTTCAGCTCTCGCCGGACGGCAGAAGGCGAAGAACGAAGGCGCTTGCGAGCGGCGCAGTGCAGCGAAGAGCTCTCCGAATTCGCCGTTAGCTCCACGGTCCTTCTCAGCTGCGAGTAGCAGCGCTCGCAGTACACAGAGCTTCGCAAGGCCCGAAGAGCCGGAGGGAAGTATCGCACACGCAAATGTGCCAAGACAGAGACGTGTTCTACGTTGTCCCCTCTCGTCGTGCAGTTTGTGCCTCTGCTGCTTCTGCTGTTAGGAATCGCTCCTTGAAAGGCGAGCGAGAGCGTCCTTCCGGGTGCATTGCACTGAGTCGAGTGCTCGCTCGGGACTTTGCTCTCGGGGCCAAGGCAAGAGGGCGTGCTTGCCCGCAGAACCGAGAACACGCTGTTGGGCAGAGCTGCAACTGACCGCTGGAGTTCAGCTCTCGCCGGACGGCAGAAGGCGAAGAACGAAGCCGCTTGCGAGCGGCGCAGTGCAGCGAAGAGCTCTCCGAATTCGCCGCTAGCTCCACGGTCCTTCTCAGCTGCGAGTAGCAGCGCTCGCAGTACACAGAGCTTCGCAAGGCCCGAAGAGCCGGAGGGAAGTATCGCACACGCAAATGTGCCAGGACAGAGACGTGTTCTACGTTGTCCCCTCTCGTCGTGCAGTTTGTGCCTCTGCTGCTTCTGCTGTTAGGAATCGCTCCTTGAAAGGCGAGCGAGAGCGTCCTTCCGGGTGCATTGCAGTGAGTCGAGTGCTCGCTCGGGACTTTGCTCTCGCGGCCAAGGCAAGAGGGCGTGCTTGCCCGCAGAACCGAGAACACGCTGTTGGGCAGAGCTGCAACTGACCGCTGGAGTTCAGCTCTCGCCGGACGGCAGAAGGCGAAGAACGAAGGCGCTTGCGAGCGGCGCAGTGCAGCGATGAGCTCTACGAATTCGCCGCTAGCTCCACGGTCCTTCTCAGCTGCGAGTAGCAGCGCTCGCAGTACACAGAGCTTCGCAAGGCCCGAAGAGCCGGAGGGAAGTATCGCTCACGCAAATGTGCCAGGACAGAGACGTGTTCTACGTTGTCCCCTCTCGTCGTGCAGTTTGTGCCTCTGCTGCTTCTGCTGTTAGGAATCGCTCTTTGAAAGGCGAGCGAGAGCGTCCTTCCGGGTGCATTGCACTGAGTCGAGTGCTCGCTCGGGACTTTGCTCTCGGGGCCAAGGCAAGAGGGCGTGCTTGCCCGCAGAACCGAGAACACGCTGTTGGGCAGAGCTGCAACTGACCGCTGGAGTTCAGCTCTCGCCGGACGGCAGAAGGCGAAGAACGAAGCCGCTTGCGAGCGGCGCAGTGCAGCGAAGAGCTCTCCGAATTCGCCGCTAGCTCCACGGTCCTTCTCAGCTGCGAGTAGCTGCTCTCGCAGTACACAGAGCTTCGCAATGCCCGAAGAGCCGGAGGGAAGTATCGCACACGCAAATGTGCCAGGACAGAGACGTGTTCTACGGTGTCCCCTCTCGTCGTGCAGTTTGTGCCTCTGCTGCTTCTGCTGTTAGGAATCGCTCCTTGAAAGGCGAGCGAGAGCGTCCTTCCGGGTGCATTGCACTGAGTCGAGTGCTCGCTCGGGACTTTGCTCTCGGGGCCAAGGCAAGAGGGCGTGCTTGCCCGCAGAACCGAGAACACGCTGTTGGGCAGAGCTGCAACTGACCGCTGGAGTTCAGCTCTCGCCGGACGGCAGAAGGCGAAGAACGAAGCCGCTTGCGAGCGGCGCAGTGCAGCGAAGAGCTCTCCGAATTCGCCGCTAGCTCCACGGTCCTTCTCAGCTGCGAGTAGCAGCGCTCGCAGTACACAGAGCTTCGCAAGGCCCGAAGAGCCGGAGGGAAGTATCGCACACGCAAATGTGCCAGGACAGAGACGTGTTCTACGTTGTCCCCTCTCGTCGTGCAGTTTGTGCCTCTGCTGCTTCTGCTGTTAGGAATCGCTCCTTGAAAGGCGAGCGAGAGCGTCCTTCCGGGTGCATTGCACTGAGTCGAGTGCTCGCTCGGGACTTTGCTCTCGGGGCCAAGGCAAGAGGGCGTGCTTGCCCGCAGAACCGAGAACACGCTGTTGGGCAGAGCTGCAACTGACCGCTGGAGTTCAGCTCTCGCCGGACGGCAGAAGGCGAAGAACGAAGCCGCTTGCGAGCGGCGCAGTGCAGCGAAGAGCTCTCCGAATTCGCCGCTAGCTCCACGGTCCTTCTCAGCTGCGGGTAGCAGCGCTCGCAGTACACAGAGCTTCGCAAGGCCCGAAGAGCCGGAGGGAAGTATCGCACACGCAAATGTGCCAGGACAGAGACGTGTTCTACGTTGTCCCCTCTCGTCGTGCAGTTTGTGCCTCTGCTGCTTCTGCTGTTAGGAATCGCTCCTTGAAAGGCGAGCGAGAGCGTCCTTCCGGGTGCATTGCACTGAGTCGAGTGCTCGCTCGGGACTTTGCTCTCGGGGCCAAGGCAAGAGGGCGTGCTTGCCCGCAGAACCGAGAACACGCTGTTGGGCAGAGCTGCAACGGACCGCTGGAGTTCAGCTCTCGCCGGACGGCAGAAGGCGAAGAACGAAGCCGCTTGCGAGCGGCGCAGTGCAGCGAAGAGCTCTCCGAATTCGCCGCTAGCTCCACGGTCCTTCTCAGCTGCGAGTAGCAGCGCTCGCAGTACACAGAGCTTCGCAAGGCCCGAAGAGCCGGAGGGAAGTATCGCACACGCAA
This sequence comes from Sturnus vulgaris, assembly GCF_052056855.1. Lineage (NCBI taxonomy): Eukaryota > Metazoa > Chordata > Aves > Passeriformes > Sturnidae > Sturnus > Sturnus vulgaris. Next base: position 49,094 of record NW_028276810.1, read on the forward strand.
ATGTGCCAGGACAGAGACGTGTTCTACGTTGTCCCTTCTCGTCGTGCAGTTTGTGCCTCTGCTGCTTCTGCTGTTAGGAATCGCTCCTTGAAAGGCGAGCGAGAGCGTCCTTCCGGGTGCATTGCACTGAGTCGAGTGCTCGCTCGGGACTTTGCTCTCGCGGCCAAGGCAAGAGGGCGTGCTTGCCCGCAGAACCGAGAACACGCTGTTGGGCAGAGCTGCAACTGACCGCTGGAGTTCAGCTCTCGCCGGACGGCAGAAGGCGAAGAACGAAGCCGCTTGCGAGCGGCGCAGTGCAGCGAAGAGCTCTCCGAATTCGCCGCTAGCTCCACGGTCCTTCTCAGCTGCGGGTAGCAGCGCTCGCAGTACACAGAGCTTCGCAAGGCCCGAAGAGCCGGAGGGAAGTATCGCACACGCAAATGTGCCAGGACAGAGACGTGTTCTACGTTGTCCCCTCTCGTCGTGCAGTTTGTGCCTCTGCTGCTTCTGCTGTTAGGAATCGCTCCTTGAAAGGCGAGCGAGAGCGTCCTTCCGGGTGCATTGCACTGAGTCGAGTGCTCGCTCGGGACTTTGCTCTCGGGGCCAAGGCAAGAGGGCGTGCTTGCCCGCAGAACCGAGAACACGCTGTTGGGCAGAGCTGCAAGGGACCGCTGGAGTTCAGCTCTCGCCGGACGGCAGAAGGCGAAGAACGAAGCCGCTTGCGAGCGGCGCAGTGCAGCGAAGAGCTCTCCGAATTCGCCGCTAGCTCCACGGTCCTTCTCAGCTGCGAGTAGCAGCGCTCGCAGTACACAGAGCTTCGCAAGGCCCGAAGAGCCGGAGGGAAGTATCGCACACGCAAATGTGCCAGGACAGAGACGTGTTCTACGTTGTCCCTTCTCGTCGTGCAGTTTGTGCCTCTGCTGCTTCTGCTGTTAGGAATCGCTCCTTGAAAGGCGAGCGAGAGCGTCCTTCCGGGTGCATTGCACTGAGTCGAGTGCTCGCTCGGGACTTTGCTCTCGGGGCCAAGGCAAGAGGGCGTGCTTGCCCGACGAACCGAGAACACGCTGTTGGGCAGAGCTGCAACTGACCGCTGGAGTTCAGCTCTCGCCGGACGGCAGAAGGCGAAGAACGAAGCCGCTTGCGAGCGGCGCAGTGCAGCGAAGAGCTCTCCGAATTCGCCGCTAGCTCCACGGTCCTTCTCAGCTGCGAGTAGCAGCGCTCGCAGTACACAGAGCTTCGCAAGGTTCCGAAGAGCCGGAGGGAAGTATCGCACACGCAAATGTGCCAGGACAGAGACGTGTTCTACGTTGTCCCCTCTCGTCGTGCAGTTTGTGCCTCTGCTGCTTCTGCTGTTAGGAATCGCTCCTTGAAAGGCGAGCGAGAGCGTCCTTCCGGGTGCATTGCACTGAGTCGAGTGCTCGCTCGGGACTTTGCTCTCGGGGCCAAGGCAAGAGGGCGTGCTTGCCCGCAGAACCGAGAACACGCTGTTGGGCAGAGCTGCAACGGACCGCTGGAGTTCAGCTCTCGCCGGACGGCAGAAGGCGAAGAACGAAGGCGCTTGCGAGCGGCGCAGTGCAGCGAAGAGCTCTCCGAATTCGCCGCTAGCTCCACGGTCCTTCTCAGCTGCGAGTAGCAGCGCTCGCAGTACACAGAGCTTCGCAAGGCCCGAAGAGCCGGAGGGAAGTATCGCTCACGCAAATGTGCCAGGACAGAGACGTGTTCTACGTTGTCCCCTCTCGTCGTGCAGTTTGTGCCTCTGCTGCTTCTGCTGTTAGGAATCGCTCTTTGAAAGGCGAGCGAGAGCGTCCTTCCGGGTGCATTGCACTGAGTCGAGTGCTCGCTCGGGACTTTGCTCTCGCGGCCAAGGCAAGAGGGCGTGCTTGCCCGCAGAACCGAGAACACGCTGTTGGGCAGAGCTGCAACGGACCGCTGGAGTTCAGCTCTCGCCGGACGGCAGAAGGCGAAGAACGAAGGCGCTTGCGAGCGGCGCAGTGCAGCGAAGAGCTCTCCGAATTCGCCGTTAGCTCCACGGTCCTTCTCAGCTGCGAGTAGCAGCGCTCGCAGTACACAGAGCTTCGCAAGGCCCGAAGACCCGGAGGGAAGTATCGCACACGCAAATGTGCCAGGACAGAGACGTGTTCTACGTTGTCCCCTCTCGTCGTGCAGTTTGTGCCTCTGCTGCTTCTGCTGTTAGGAATCGCTCCTTGAAAGGCGAGCGAGAGCGTCCTTCCGGGTGCATTGCACTGAGTCGAGTGCTCGCTCGGGACTTTGCTCTCGGGGCCAAGGCAAGAGGGCGTGCTTGCCCGCAGAACCGAGAACACGCTGTTGGGCAGAGCTGCAACTGACCGCTGGAGTTCAGCTCTCGCCGGACGGCAGAAGGCGAAGAACGAAGCCGCTTGCGAGCGGCGCAGTGCAGCGAAGAGCTCTCCGAATTCGCCGCTAGCTCCACGGTCCTTCTCAGCTGCGAGTAGCAGCGCTCGCAGTACACAGAGCTTCGCAAGGCCCGAAGACCCGGAGGGAAGTATCGCACACGCAAATGTGCCAGGACAGAGACGTGTTCTACGTTGTCCCCTCTCGTCGTGCAGTTTGTGCCTCTGCTGCTTCTGCTGTTAGGAATCGCTCCTTGAAAGGCGAGCGAGAGCGTCCTTCCGGGTGCATTGCAGTGAGTCGAGTGCTCGCTCGGGACTTTGCTCTCGCGGCCAAGGCAAGAGGGCGTGCTTGCCCGCAGAACCGAGAACACGCTGTTGGGCAGAGCTGCAACTGACCGCTGGAGTTCAGCTCTCGCCGGACGGCAGAAGGCGAAGAACGAAGGCGCTTGCGAGCGGCGCAGTGCAGCGAAGAGCTCTACGAATTCGCCGCTAGCTCCACGGTCCTTCTCAGCTGCGAGTAGCAGCGCTCGCAGTACACAGAGCTTCGCAAGGCCCGAAGAGCCGGAGGGAAGTATCGCTCACGCAAATGTGCCAGGACAGAGACGTGTTCTACGTTGTCCCCTCTCGTCGTGCAGTTTGTGCCTCTGCTGCTTCTGCTGTTAGGAATCGCTCTTTGAAAGGCGAGCGAGAGCGTCCTTCCGGGTGCATTGCACTGAGTCGAGTGCTCGCTCGGGACTTTGCTCTCGGGGCCAAGGCAAGAGGGCGTGCTTGCCCGCAGAACCGAGAACACGCTGTTGGGCAGAGCTGCAACTGACCGCTGGAGTTCAGCTCTCGCCGGACGGCAGAAGGCGAAGAACGAAGCCGCTTGCGAGCGGCGCAGTGCAGCGAAGAGCTCTCCGAATTCGCCGCTAGCTCCACGGTCCTTCTAAGCTGCGAGTAGCTGCTCTCGCAGTACACAGAGCTTCGCAAGGCCCGAAGAGCCGGAGGGAAGTATCGCACACGCAAATGTGCCAGGACAGAGACGTGTTCTACGGTGTCCCCTCTCGTCGTGCAGTTTGTGCCTCTGCTGCTTCTGCTGTTAGGAATCGCTCCTTGAAAGGCGAGCGAGAGCGTCCTTCCGGGTGCATTGCACTGAGTCGAGTGCTCGCTCGGGACTTTGCTCTCGGGGCCAAGGCAAGAGGGCGTGCTTGCCCGCAGAACCGAA